>NC_143020.1:14518766-14669600 GCF_055824585.1 Amblyomma mixtum
GAGTGGGCCTTGCTGTTTGAAACACGCGGAAAAGAAGGGATGAACAAGCGATTAACAAGTGCCCAACCAACGCATAACAAAAACTCTTGGCCTGTTTCAAATATTTTTCTCCTTGGTTCTCTGCTTGTGCCCTCCTGTTGTAAACCGCGCCTATCCAAACAGTATGACGTTAGGTGTTTCCAATGTGCTTGGACAAACGTTCAGCCAGAAGGCAAACGTTGCCTTCTGGGCTTAGTTGAGCTAATAACGCCAGGTATTTTCATGCAAGAGCTCCGACTGTAGTTAACAATATGTGCGCAATGAGAGTACTACGATCAATGGTGCAGGCGCTGTGAAAATTAAAATACATACAAATATCAGATCTTTCAGTGTTTATCACAGAGCACATCAAGATCCACAATATCAGTGGAAGTGCAATCGGCTGTAGTTCAGCTCCTTATACCTTAAAAATAAACATTTGTCCTCGCACCTAACCGTCGAATTCTAAAGTAGTGGGAAGCATAGCATAAGTCTTGTCATCGAAATGTAAAGCAGTTTTTGCCATGCCGGCAGTGGTGTAGTGGGTAGTGTAGTGAGCTGTAGATCTCTAGGTCGGTGGTTCGAATCCGGAACGGCGCGTAGTTTTTTTTTCGCGTCCGAATTTTTTTTCTACTTTCTTTAGTTTACTAACTTCAATGGAAGCTATTTTATTGTTAATTGCCTTATAATTCCACCCCAGCCCTTCCCTTTCCTTTCCCAAAAATTGTAAACCAGACACATATGACACATATCATATGACACATACGAGATATTCCATAATCATACGAGATATTCCATAATCTCGTATGGACCAGACACATATGACACATATATACGAGATTTTTCGATAGGGACGTATTAATCGCTATCGGTTAATCGTCTTCATATTGATTACGGTCATAGATTTCAATCACGCGTCTTCAGCGCGCACTTCGCTTCTGCGTCGCGTGGTTGCTTCGGACGGTAGCAAGAGTTGGGGGGTGCGTACGTCGACTGATGTTTCGGAGTGCGATCGTTTCCTGCCGCCTTGATCCAAGCTTGAAGACGTAGATGCGACCGGCCGTTGTGAAATACCGAGATCTTGCAAGATCTCACGGTATTCTTTTTCAACGATACGGTACTTGCGTTGCTTTGCATTCATGGCGAAATGCAGAAGCTTTGCGGTGAAAGACGAGGACCGCAACAGCCGCACAAAGGGACAGCAGACAGGCAGTACGACCAACACCTCCACACCACAAAAGAAAAACAAGCGCGAGCACTCGCGGCATGACTCGCGGGAAGGGTTGCCGTTGGGAACATTTTAAAAGGAGCCAAAACTTGAGCTGAAAGTAGTCAAAAGTAGCCATGCCATTCCATCTTAGCTGTCGCGTAAAATAAGAAGTTTTGCTCATTAATAAATTGAAGTGTAAAAAAATTGATAAAAATTATTCTTGGCGGTGTTGTCAACACTAAGCTTCAAAGAAATTTTTCGAAACTAAACGTGTATTTATCCACCGCTTTACGCATAAACGTAGGCATCCGCTCTCGCTCCCACGTGCGTTCCAAGCCAATCCCAATCCATAGCTTGTGGTCATTTTTCGTTTGGACGTTTGGCAGCAAAGCGCGCGCTTGTGAATTTTTATTTCTTCAAGCTTTTTGAAGTTTGGTGGCGGCACGCGTGAGTCACCGAGGGGAACCAGGAGGCACTGCTTGCGTAAGTATACATTCTGTCCTTTTTCCCTTTCATGTTAGTTGTCAGCTAATATTTACTTGTGAACTTGTCAAGAGTGAGGACAATGAGCACGCCTCGTGTGTCGCCCCTTTATCTAACTTGTCTGTAGGCATCTGTCAGCAGTTGTCTTTTGATTAACTCAGCGGCGCATTGCAAGGTGTAACTGCGTGTAAGGGTTGGGGTAATATGAAGTAACACACACGTACACGAAGGGAAGCGCTTCTAAATGTCGTGTGTGTTTGTGTGTTCCTTCATCAGGGTGAACGCACTATCCCGGCAAATCTTGTTGGCGCATTGCTTCTGAGAGGGTTTGTTTCTCACGGCACATCGTACATTTATGTACGTGTATAGATATTATGATCATGATCGCAATGACAGTCATCACGTGGTTACGGCGCTCGGCTGCTGACTCGAAATACGCGGGTTCGATCCCGGCTGCGGCGGTCGAATTTCGATGGAGGCGAAATTTTAGAGGCCCGTGTATTGTGCACGATATCGGTGCACTCTAAAGAACCCCAGGTGGTCGAAATTTCCGGAGCCGTTCTCTGCGGCGCCCCCCATGACCAACCAGTTGCCAAGTGCGATGCAGTTGAGTGTTTTTCATCGCCAATTTTTGCTTTTGTGAGGCTAATCGCTTGGTTCAGGCATGCATGTCAGACGTCATAGAGTCGCAGCCTGAATGCCTTGTGCTTGATTGACAAATGCTTCCATGGCAGTGTTGACATTGTTGCGTTGCGAGTCTCCGAGCGATGAGAGAAATGTGACAAGAACAGGATGAATGAACACAATTCTTCTGTACTGCCAGAAGTAATGCTGCTCCTGCCAGTGATCGGTTACAGAAAAAAAATTTAGAGTACTTTTTATTTATGTGTGTCCCTTCCCGCTACTCAGAGCCTTGTATTACAAAGTCTAGATCAGTGGGACTCTACATATAGCGAGTGCTAGTTTCGAGCTCGCTAATTGAACGCGCTTGTTTTCTCTCTTCCTCATTTGGTCAATCTTGCGTTTTACTGGTTTCTTTTTTCATCACTATGCTCCTGGTAGACTGCACTCAGTTTGATGTTCAATGCAGTGAAGTTGCACGCCACTATTGCTGGCTGTTATTTGGTTCACATGACAGCAGGCACAGAAATATTGTTTAAAGGGACACTGAGGAGAAATTGAAGTTGGCTTGTATCGACAGAATACCAGCTCCTGATTACAAAAACGCCACTCATACTGACAACAAAGCTCTTGTAACGTAGAAAAGAGCAAGAACCAAAATACAGGTATCGCCGCCACAGGCCAAACTCGCAAGTACAAGCGTAATGAGATCATAGAACAAAACAGTGTTGCTAGAACGAATGGTTCTAGCAACACCAGGAACCGAGAAACCATGCATCACTGAGGCGCAGCCAATGCATGCGCAAATCTCCTTGACGTCGCCAGATGGCGACACGTGCCCGGCTGCTACGCGCGCTCCTGAAGCATCGGGACAAATCAGCGCCTGTTTTCCGGCGGTAGGCGGGCTCCCGGTATTCCGCTAGCGGTAACAAGGTACACGGTATGCTAAAGGTGTCTATTTGCGAGAACTTCGTTGACGACTTCGAGAACGAGATCCATCGTAACGCTGGCAAAACGCCAGTGCAAACGTAATCGAAGCGACTGTAGCGACGGCCGCAATAGCCGATAGATGCCTTCAACGTGCGGCCGGCGGTAGCTTTCTTTTCGGCTGCTGCTAGGCCGCACTGCTGGCAGCCAGAAATCACGGAGTCTGCGTTACGTCATGTGCACGTCATGTTTCACGTCTCTTAGTCCTCTGTCGTCATAGACGAATCCCAAGTTTGAATCAGAGCGGCGGGAAAAACTTTTTCAACTTCGAATCCAAATTTCTTAGAAATAAATGCATCTTTCGCTGCCGGCCAAGTGGCAACAAAGCCATGACATGCCGAACTATCGGATTTTACTATAAAAAAAATATTAATAGTGCTCTCCTCAGTATCCCTTTAAATAAGTCCCAAATTGCAGGCGCTCATGACACTTGTAACTCTCAACTCATGAAAGTTCAGAAGTGCGTTGCGAAGTAGAACGAGATGGTTGTAAGAGTACCTGTCAGTTGTCATGGTAGTGTGAAGTTTTCGGCACCCAAACAGGCAAGTGCCAGTAGAGTATGGCACAGACAGTGTCTGGTAAAAATCCTTGTTTCCCCATTAATCTTTTGTTGTGTTTCCTCTGTGCAGCATGTCAAAACCATTCGCTGTGGTGAAGTTTCCTCTTGAGGACGACTGCCTTGCAGTCATTCCTGTCGGATGGCTCACAGAGACAAAAGAAGAGTGCTACTGGCCTGTGGCCAGGAGCTCGGAGGTGACGCGGCTCGCAAAAGCTGAGGCCGAGCCAGCTCTCGGAGGGGAGTGGATGCGTTGCCCAGTGGTCGTCGTTACCACTTGCCATAAGTAGTCTTATTGCAGACATATTGATGGTAGCTTCATCAGCGATTGTAAAGGCCTCTTTGCTAGATTCTGTGAGTCTGCACCTCTGCATGGCTAAATTACGACTAAGAAGTCATGTTGATAGCCACCGCTTAGCCAGCTGTCAAAAAGAGGAGCAGAATGAACTGTTAGCTATTGCACTTGTAAGCTGATGAACTACTTCTGAAACTCATTAGTGCCTTGTTTTTGAAGACCTGTAGTTCCCAGAATTAGTGCTGCACTCAGTATGCTTAATAATATTTAGTACAGAAAGGTTTAGTATGGTAATTTTTTTTTTTTGCATTATGAAACATTTTTTGGCACACAAAAAGCACAGACAAGGAAAGAGCACACAATACAAATGCCAGACATCAATTGATGCTTTGCGTTGTGTGCTCTTTCCTCATCCATGTTTGTTGTGCACTGAGACAGTGTTTCATAATGCAAATTCAGAACCAACTCATCCAGCTGTTTACATTTAGTTCAGTTTGAATTGTTAGCCTGTCGCAGTGGCTGAGTGGTCCATGCTGCTGAGCCGAGGGCCCAGGTTACATCCTGTCTGTGGTGAAATGGAGCAGTGCAGAATGCGCTTGTGCTCTGTAATATCAGTGCATGTTAAACAACCCCATGTGGTCTAAATTAATCTGGAGTCTTCCGCTACGTCATTCTTCATAGCTTAAAGCAGTTAAATCCTAGGAACCAGAATCACACTTTTAATTGTAAATAAAACAATGCTTCTGCCACATGAGTGTTTCACAGGCTTTCAAACTGATAGTCTGTTGGCCTGAGTGTTGTTATACAGGCAGCTGAACGGGCATCAAGTCAGCAAAGCAGCCCTCGGACATATTTTGTAGTGACAATTCTGTTAAGTATGGATACGTGTTTAATTATGAGGAATTATGTGAGTTAGTTTTTGGAACCCATAGTTTGTACGAGATTTTGGTGCATGGTATTGAGGGTGCCTAAGACTGTATGCTGTTTGGGCAATTAAATATGTTCTCTCGAAAGTCTGCCAGTTTCCTTTCATAAGGTTTCTGATATAAACAGCAAGCTTCTTGTGGTAAGCGGCCGTGATGGTTAGCAGTCTATGGTTGAGGAAGGAAGGACCCGTGCTCTCACTGTAATGTAAGTTATCAATCGCTCGTACAGCTCTTTTTTGTAAAGTAAGTACTTTCACAAAATTGGTTGAGGTATCGTTCCCCAGATCAACAAACAATATTGTACATGCGAAAAGACTAGAGAGAAATAAATTTGTAGTTTGAATTTTCGAGGCAGTATTGTGCGAAATTTATTTAGGATACCAACAAAGCGAGCCATTTTAGTGCAAACGTAGTTTACACGATCTGTCCAGAGTAAATGTTCTTCAAAAATGACTCCAAGGAACATTGTAGAGCTGACACGAGTTATAGGAGCTTGCTCGAAGTAAATTTGGAAGTTGTTCGGAACTTCCTTATTTTTGGCTCTAAACAGTATGTACTTTGTTTTCCTGACATTAAGTTCTAACCTATTTGATTTTAACCAAACAGACAATTGGGATAACCAACTATTGGAGGCTGCTTGCAAAATATTACTATCTTGCCCTGAAAAAAATACCTTAGTATCGTCTGCATAGATTATAATGTTGTCTGCTGGATGAAGGTTGACGATACCATTAATATATAATAAGAACAACGTTGGTCCTAGAACGGAGCCCTGTGGCACACCAGACACAATCTGACCGATCCCAGATGAAATACCGTTAATGATAGTTGTTTGAGATCGGTTGTCAAGGTAGCTAGCAAATAAGGTTAAAGGAACGCCGTGTATTCCATAACAATGCATTTTTTCAAGCAATATCTTATGGTTAACCGAGTCAAACGCTTTCCTCATATCAAGGAATATGCCAGCTGTTAGCAGTTTATTTTCTATGTTTTCAATTAGCTTTTCTTTGATTACCAGTAAGGCGGCCTCAGTTGTTTTGTTTTTTTGAAATCCGTACTGTTGCTTGGAGATGACATGGTTTTTGTCGAGATATTGAGAATGTTTGCAGGATCCTAGAAGAGCGCCGAAAAAAAGGTGCGGCGCTACGAGTTCACTTCAGCCCTAGAAAGCTCGGCAGTTTCTGGTAATTGAAATTCTCATATTTCTTTATTGATGAGAAATTATTTTGCATACTCAACAAGACGTTCATGTGCAATTCTTTTTTAGGAAATGAGGGCCACAACGATGTTGTACAGCTGCCGTCACCACGTAAGACATGAATTCTCATTTGTTAAGCCGCCGCGGTGGCTCAGTGGTTACGGCGCTCGGCTGCTGACCCCAAAGACGCGGGTTCGATCCCGGCCAAGGCGGTCGAATTTTGATGGAGGCGAAATTCTAGAGGCCCGTGTGCTGTGCGATGTCAGTGCACGTTGAAGAACCCCAGGTGGTCGAAATTTCCGGAGCCCTTCACTACGGCGTCCCTCATAGCCTGAGTCGCCTTTGGATGTTAACCGCCTTAAAACTAAAACACCATTTCTCATTTCTATTTAATGTAAGGTCGACATTGTGTTAGTTTTGATTGGGGATTTATGGTAGTATGCTTGCAAAATCTGGAAAAAAAACTCCACCGTAGCTAATTGCACTTGCAGAGAAATGGAGCGTGCTCAGACTTGGCATCAGCTTTTTACATTTGCCATGCTCTCAGATCAGCAGTGAATCTGCCAGTAACCATTTCGTGGCAAACTCTCTTACCCACGTTAACAGTACTGCGAACAGGTTTCTATTCACATGACATATATTCCGCTCTCTGTGTTTGGTTTCGCCATGACAGTTTCTTTTGTGTCCTTAAATGTACCGTATTTTCCAGTGTATAAGACGCACCCGCCATATATGCAGGCTGTAATTGAAAAAGTTGCTATATAAGACGCACCCCAGTTTTCCCAGTTGGGCTAGTGAGGATCAATTAAACACGCTTGCGCGACCATCACGAAATTCACCGTACTTGTGAGAAATTCTTAAGCAACGCTAAGTGGTCGAAAAAGGCAACACTCACGCCATTCCTGCCCACGTTTTGGAAAAAAAGAAAGAAAAACGAAAAAACTCTCCCACATGTCCATAAGAACATTTTATTTCTACTTAAAACCTTGGAAGTCTTCACCTTCGGATGCGCTATCAAAAAGTTCGCCCATTTCTGGTGGCAACGCGACTGAAATATTCTCTTCGCACTACGTACATGGAGCAAACAAAGTGGCAAAGGGTGGCTGAAAAAAGAACGCCGGCTTGTCCTGGCTTGTCTTGACAATGGCGAGAAGCGTGATTGTCGTCATCTTTTGGCATTTCACATTACTTTTGCTTGGGGCCTCCGAAACGGTGGTGTGTTTGTGATCCCGGAAGTCGTCATCCCCGTCGTTTCATGATAAAGTTCACCTAAAAAAAGTTGCGCACGGTGGTCCCCGTATTGAAGTATTAACCGTGTTACAACCGCTTCATTGCTAGTGATATTTTTTCGGTAAAAAAGGCTTGAACATGAACCTGAGTAATTTCTGAACTCTCTAAAAAAAAAAACGAAAAATTCGCATATAAGACGCACCCTTGTATAGGACGCAACAGCAAGATTTTTGAAAAAAGCCGCGTCTTATACACCGGAAAATACGGTACCAATGCACCATGCTGGTGCATGAGAAATGTAATTATTGAAGTACTATAGACACATATTTAAAAAATTGAAAACTGATTTTTCAGGAAAGAAAGTGGTGCAGTAATTCTCTCACATTTCGGTGGACATTCATAAGAGAAGGGATAAAGGAGGGAGTGTGAGAAGAAAGGAAGAAGGAGGTGCCGTAGCGCCCTGGGATAATTTCAGCCGACTGGGGATCTTTAACGTGCACTGACATCGCACAGCACACGGGCACCTTTTGCGTTTCGCCTCCATCGAAACGCGCCGCCGCAGTCGGATCACAACGTTCTTTTATGTGTCATAGGTATCTGCATGATGTGACATTGTTTGTCACGTCACCTACTTGTCATGGAGGTGTCGGTTTTGATGGGTTTTGAATTATGAAGTCTTTGTACAGCCTGTGATTGAAACCAAATTAAAATATCTTTTCGGCCAAAGGAAGTGTTACTATTGCCTGGGGGGCATCTCTGTATAACCAGGAATTTGTTTCTGAACTTCGTAATTTTGTGTCTATTGTGTTTTAAAAAGATCACCTGTATGAAAAACAGCCTGGCCATGCAACTGTTCTGTCCCTTCTACAAAAATATCCTGAAGTAGCATTTCTGCATTCAATTAGGATAGAAATGTGACATTGTGGTTGTACACAGTAGTGTGTTCTGTACTTCCTGGATTGCCATCAATGACGCATGTTCATCTCCAGCCCCACTGAATCACGCTGGGGAGAGCGTGAACGAAAACAGTGCGCCACCCAGCAAGCTGGAGGGGTCGACAGCTGGGACTGTTGATGGTGAGATTTTCACTTTGTTTACTTTTGTGCAAAAAGAGAAATGCAAGCCAAACATGGGGACACAGTGAGAGGACAGAACAAATGCTGCTTGTCCCGTCTTTTCACTGTGTTCCTTTCTTTTAATTACACTCCTATTTTGTCTAGTATCAAGTGACACAACAAAATATAGAAGCTAGATCTTCTTTGCCTTAAAGAAAAACAGAGCAAATTTTAAATTTCTCATTGTACCTGCTGCTGCCGAGCAGCAGTCAACAGGCCCAGAAAGACCTAGAGAATATACTTATTCAGGAAGATATTTGCACGGAGTTCTCCTCAGTGGCTCTTGAAACGGTGCTAGGAGCACATTTCTAGTTTCAAACTATGTGCTTTAAAAGGGGTCACTCTAAAAATCATCACATGTATTTCTCAAAAACGATTGTATTGAACTGAAGTGGTACTGGAATTTACAACCTAGTACTTCCATTGCTTTCTCCTCTTGTGATTCATAGTGGAGTGGTTGTGTGCCCTTCCCAAGAGCTGTATGTTGTGCTTTTGTTGGGTTCTTTTGGATCCTGGCATTTCTGTTGCCTCTCTCGGCCTACATCACCACCAGGAAGCCACTCCTACGAATTGCACTCTACACAGTAGTCCCATGTTCTGTGCATTTGTTTCCTTACCAGCATAATTTGGTCGCTTGGTCGCAGTTGGTCAGCAAGGCCCATATTGTAATTTTTCATTGTCTTTCAAAGTATTTTAAAAGTTTACTGGTTGGAAGTCAATGCAGTGCCTTGGATGCAGCGAAATGTGCTGAAAAAAAATTAATTGCGCTATCACAAAGCTCCCATAAAGGGTGCTGAAGAAGATAAGCAGCCAATAATGGCATGCTCTGAAGGAGGACCTCTTGCTTAGGAAAGAACTGAACAGCCTAACTGCCTTGTGGAGCACATCAGCTGGCTCCTAGTCTTGTCTTGCCTGCAGCAAAATGGATGCGTGGTAAGAGATAAATGTGACCTTGTTTTATTTCTCAACAGTTTGGGACCTCCTGTGCCTAGCAAGAAACATTTGGTCCACCTCTTTGTTGCATTTCGCTTTTCAGCTAAGGGCTGTAATTCCATAAGGGCTATCTTTGTTGCAGTTTTAATGCATTGATCCCTGCCAGCACTTGCAGTTAGAACAGATGTCTACCTCCAGCATTTTGGCCAATGTGGGTTTTGCCGTGAGCAATACTTTCCAAATGGTGCAATGCTATATTAAGGGCACAGGCCTGCTCTGCTTTCTCGCTTCTATTAGCACATGCTTCTCATGACACTGGAAGAATCCATTTGCGACTAACTGCTGCCATCTCTGCCATGGTGCAATAGCAGTGGAAATGCCCATGAAGCAATGTAAAAATTGGCGAAGCTCATAGACTGAGAAGTCCTTTACACAACAAGGCTGCAGGTTCTGTGCTAGCTATCACACATAGAGCAGCTCCATTTCACCTAGGTGTTTGTCAGTGCATGGTGACATTTATGGCATTTAAATTAGGCTAGCAAGGAATAGAACATGAATTAGAAGTGTCCTGGAGGATAAAAACTGGGGGAAGTTTAGGAGCATAGTACAGAGTGTGTTGGTGCCTACTGTTAGCCTCATACTGTTCTTTATTGTACCTCAGTGCGCAAATGATATTATTGCGCCCAGGTTAACCCTGCTCTCACTGAAATTGTTGATTGCTTCAGTTTCAGCTACCCTGCTGAAGCTGATGTGCCTGGTGCTGGAGGTCCGACAGCAGCATCGCGACTTAATGCAGCGGTTACAAAGGCTGGAGGATCACGTGCTGCTGCGGTCGGACCGGCAGCTGGAGCAGAGGACTCGGCCAGTGTCCCCCTCGCCACCGCCTCCCACCCTTGCACTGCCCGCATTCTCCCCCGAGGAGTTGGACACTGTGGAAGCTGCCGTCCAGGACGACAGCGTGGCTGCTGGACTGGTGATTTAATGTTTCTGATAATTCGTGTCTGGAAAAAATGAATGCCTGCTAACGAATTGCATGAATAATGTAATTCCGAGGTTTGTGAAGAAATCTTGAGCTCCAAGAGTATTTGCATGCCGTGCTCTGTGAATAACATGCTCTTCATAGATATAATTCCTACTGTTGTGCTGGAGTGTGCTGTCACAGTGTGTTTTGTTAATGTAAATGTCTTGTTCATGAAAGTTGCTTGCTGATATACACACTGGCTGTTTCAGTGAACATTTTCAGGAATTCCTAAGAATAGGGAGTTCAAAATAGAAGAAATATTTGCAGGTACACACGCACAGTTATGCAGTAAATTATGTCCACCACTGCTGAGAGATCGTTCCTCCAAAAAAAAAAATTGTTTTCCCATATCGAACTTGCGCTTCTTTAGGAATTTTTGAGAGTGTTCACTGGAACGCCCTGTCGATTCCTTGTGTGCTGAGATTTACTGTTGGAAGCAAAAGTGGTACGCAATGCCCAGCCGGTAGCAGAGCTTGCAAAAACTGCATCACGTGTTGGGACAGCTGTTAGGGGACCCTCTTTATCTGCTCTTTGGCTCCTATCAATTTGTTGGGCTCAGTAGCAGTGCTGAACATGTGGCGCTCGCAATATTGCTTACGGCAAGTGTCAGTTGTCACATCATGTTTCAGCCACGCAATGCAAAGAAAATGCCACCTGCGAGACTGCTGTCGCATCAGAGCGTTTAGGCGAGAAGGAGCGCTAAACAGCAAACCAAGCTACTGATGCTGGTTCTGTGCGAAGCATTGCACCTGTCACATCTTGTAGTAGCTTGGTATTTGGCGGTGCAGTCACAGGCTTTTTTGGGGCAGTTGCTCTCAGATGGTGTCACTCAATGTCATTCGATGTAGTTTTCCAGAGCTCTGCCGGTGGCCGGTCGTTGCATAACAGACTTGGTTCCAACAAATTTTTTTTCTCAGTCAAATATTTCTGTGATTACATTATTGTTTTACATCGATCAACAGCAAAAAAAAATCCCCTATGCTTTTGTTGCCTGTGGCTGCCTTTCTTCGTATGTGTCTCATAACGAGCCCCTCATTTTCCTTACATTTGTCATTTATTGTTGTGCTGTTTTAATTTAGTTCAGCAGTGGACTTTGTAGCTAACATTAAGGATGTTGTAAGGTCTGTTTTACAGGAAGCTGAGCTTTCGGTTAATATACTGTTGCATGAACTGCTGTGAACACAGCTGGAAGTTGGTCCTCTCTCAGCGCGTCTTTAATTTCGGCTAGGTTTCCCAAATAATGGGGCAGCTTTAACCCACCTCTTCCCTGTCTTTTGCTCACATTATGCACATTTCATTACTTAATCTGCTGCCAAAAACAAGCAACATCGTTTAATTAAATGTGGTTGCTAAGCACGCAGCTTTACTCAGGTGCTTGGGGATTTAAATAAGCGCCCTTTGTATAGCATTAAGTCTGCTCAATTTCAGGGTAGTGAGCCCCGCCATGGTGGCTCAGTGGTTAGGGCACTCGACTGCTGAACCCAAAGACTCAGGTTCAAACCCAGCCGTGATGGCCAGTTTTCCATGGAGGCGAAAAGCAAGGCGCCCGTGTGCAGTGTGATGTCAGTGGCGCATGTTAAAGACCCCACGTGGTCGAAACTTCCGGAGCCCTCCACTATGGTGTCCCTCATCATAGCCTGAGTCACTTTGGAACTTTAAGTTCTACAAACCAAATCAATTTTAGCGTAACGGCTGTGCAGAGAAAACACATCCAGCACATAGATATCTGCAAAAAGCATTATAGTTATAATATAATAATGTCCAAGATGCAAAGCATAATGGGTAGGAGTTGGCCACCTTTGCTTAATCGCTAAAGTTTCCCTGCTCTTAGTAAACTGGGAAAAAAAAGAATGTCCATATTGGTGGTGGTGCTTTCTGCTGGTAGCAACTAGTCAAGCTATTGTATCATACAGAAATTATGCATTATGATTGTAGGTACTCGCATGGGCTGTTGACAGGTAGTCACACAATTGTCTTAGCTATTCGATTCTGCTAAACTAAATGAAATTATAATTGATGTTTGTGCCTAATAGCTTGTGCACCTGTGGTGTTTCTTTTCAGCGAAAGCAGCTGGTCCGCCTGGGGGGCAAGGGCCTGAGGGAGGTGGGCTCCAACATAATGACCGCCATCATGGGGGTGGCTGTACAGAGGATGTACAGCCTCCATGGCCGCAAGGGCAAGTGGTCATTTATTGCCCTGAAGTTTTGCAAGGTGGCAACAGGTATGTTGTTGCAGTAGCTTTTAAATGAATTTTAAAAGATGAGTGGAAGAACATGCATCAGGTTCTGCTGCACTTTGTTTTCTTTTCTTCTTTTCAGTTGATACTTTACCAGTTTTCTTTTTCATTACAGGTGAATATTTTGTTACTGTTTTTATGGGGGTAGTCATCTGCAGTTTTCTTCCATGTGCATCTGAAGATATATGAGTCAGCAGATGCCTTTCAAAGAAAGCCCTCCCATCAGTCACATCCATCTCTTGTCATGGATCGTAGTCGTGCCTTGTATCTGCCAGCCATTTGTGCTCCCATATGTTAGTAGTGCAAAGTGGTCGACCGTGATGTCGCAGCAGCTTTATACAGTTGGTTAGAAGAGCTTTCAGGTGGATTTTCTCCTCAAGTTGTATTTGGATACTGTAGTCCTTTCATTTTGGCACGCACTTTGAGTTAACATGTACTTGTGGCCTTTTCTGTTTTCTCTGTTGCTGAAATAATCTTGATTTCTGTTAACGAGCAAACTTTTTCTGCTGGCCTAAAATGAACGCTTATCTTATGCAGATGCCATCTGTGAGAAGACGGGGGCGGATGTGGTGGAAGCGCAGGGGTTTATTAGGAAGAGGTTGCCAGGTTCGGTGGACCGTGGCGGCGGACGCAAAAGGCGTTTTGCCGAAGCGTTTCTGCCAAGTACCGCTGCCGGCCTGGCAACCAATGCGAGCCCCTGTGCTTCAGCCCCCAGCACAGTGCCCTCCCTTCCCCAAGCGGCCCCCACCTCCCAGAAATCCTCCTCCCGCGCGGCCCTGGCTCCTTCCCAAGGTCCCGCCTCCTGCGCGTCCCCAGCCACGGTGCCTAATTATTTAATAAATTGTTTCTCAGTTGGATTCTTTCGTTGCCTCATTTTGTTGTGCATGTGTATAGAAGAGATGATTGCAGCTTTGCAATGCCAAAACCCATGGCTTTCCCAATGCGAACATTAACTGGAATGTGAATATTCGCTGAACTGGAAATGCAATGGCATAAACTTCGGGCAAGCGTTAGCAGAAAGGCTGAACAGTGGCCTAATTGTGGTATGTCAAGCCGGTGTTGGTAGAGCAGCTGAAAGTGGGTACAATAGCGGCATGAATGTCGGTTCAGTGTTGGTAGAGCGGCTGAAAGTGGGTACAATAGCGGCGTGAATGTCGGTTCAGTGTTGGTAGAGCGGCTGAACAGTGGTCTGAGAGTGGCATGAATGTCGGTTCAGTGTTGGTAGAGCGGCTGAACAGTGGTCTGATAGTGGCATGAATGTCGGTTCAGTGTTGGTAGAGCGGCTGAACAGTGGTCTGAGAGTGGCATGAATGTCGGTTCAGTGTTGGTGAGCGGCTGAACAGTGGTCTGATAGTGGCATGAATGTCGGTTCAGTGTTGGTCCGAACATCAGGCCAAGGTTGGAAAAAGTAACTTTTTGCCCCAATGCCGACGTCGGTACGACTTTCGAGCCAGTTTTGACCAGCATTATGCCAGCGTCGGTCCATTGTTGGTGTGCTGCTTGGGTTATATATATTTTTTTGCATTCAACAATCGAAGGTTAGTAAGGTAATTATTTTAATGACTACTGAGTAGAAAGCAGAAGAAACTAATAAAAAACAAAAGGCCATTTCAGGTTAGGCGTACACAGTACTCTCAAATAACGCTTAAAAATGAACAGTAATCTCAAGAGAAATGGTACTTTTTTTTGTTATCGTCATGACAACTGCTTTCGTGAAATTAATTGACATCTGCAGTTTTTTACACCAGCCACAGAACATTGAAAATATCTTGATTATGAATTCAATAGATATCAGAATAAAGGATGCAGTCATCAGCATAATCATTTATTTATTTCATTAAGACTCGAGGGCATTACAGAGGGGAGGGGGTTACATATAAGAAAGTGGAGCGCAAAAGGATAGTACTGAATGTACGTAATATGAAAATACATATGAGACTCATGGAAAATAATAATTTTACATCAAAACAATAAAAGAAACTAGCGGCAGACAGCAGGGCGGGAAAAAAAAGACAGCGACGTCCCGGCGACTGCACGAGGCGCCAGGTAGGCACATGAGCGCGCCGCAGTCCAGGAACGCGGATTTCTTGGAACAGAGCGCCTGGCTTGGGCCGCGCAAAACGGGCGTGAATTTTGCCGAGCAACGACTAGATTAATTCTTCGAGGGAGAAACCTCGCCAGGCGAACTCGGACTGCACAAGGCGGCGTCATCCGCGCATAATGTGATCTGCCCCTGTTTCGACTGCCCGAGGGAAGGCAGCTCTGCACTGTCGACATTTCAACAATTCATAGAAACTTGGATAACCCTCGTCTCTGTTCTACACTTAGGTACACCAGTTGAGTATGCTGGTGGCGAGGTGACGGTGAACTGATCAGCTAATTTCACTTGACTACGCGGGGAACAAGGGGGCGATATTTGGCTTCTTTACGGCTGGACTTCTTGTAACAGCTTTTGGCGTAAAGCAGACCTACGCGCAAGCATCGGTGTATCCTTTGAATGTGTTAGCAGCCGAACTTTCTTTCCAACTGAAGTTCAGAGACCAAAGTGCGTTATATCCTAGGTGGCATAACGTTCGTGATATCCGAGGACGACGAGCTAAAGTTCGTTATATCCGATGTGACACACTAAGGTTTCTTGTATGCGAGGTGGTATACTCAATTCGTATAGGTACAGGATAGTAGTTGGTAGCCCGGCAGGGAAATTACCACCTGCCCGTGTGGGCAAGTGGTCCCTCTGCCACTGGCTACTGACAAATGATGGCCGCCATTTCCCCTTGCACAGACGCTTCCTGCGGTAACGCATTAAAAATTTTGCTCTCTACCGAGGCTTCAACAGAGTGGGCTGTCAAAAGAAACGTTTGCAATGCCTCGAAAAAACGGCTTTTAAGAACGGCCGCTCCGCAGGTTTTGAGCCAAAATCACAATGAAACATAGAGACAGCAATGAAAAATTCTTGGCATAAAGTAACTTCATATTAAGGAACAGATAGGAAACAAGCGACACCTTTCTATACAATTTTGTCTCACATCACACTTAGAATAATTCTATTTTCGCTTGAGTATTGTTCATGGGCTTATCTGGGTTTTGCGTCCCAAAGCGACTCAGTCTATGAGGGACGCCGTAGTGAAGGGCTACGGGAATTTTGGCAAGCTGGTGTTTCTTAACATGCACTGACATCGCACATTACAGTGCAGGGATATCTACTATATCTCTTCCATCCAAATGCGATGGCCGCGGCCGGGTGGCACCCACGCTTTTCGGCTCAGCAGCTGAGCGCCGTAACAACTGAGCCCCCGCGGTGCCTACTCGCTTTAAGAATAAAATGCATTAAATAAGGCTAGCGGTGCCCACGCAGCAAGAATACCTTGTTTGAAAGTAAGCAAGAAACAAAGGAAAGAAAATACAAAGACGCGAAAATAAAATCGACAGATATTTCTCTGCAATAATGCTCGAAGTAGAGAGGTACATTTTGCGCCGTGGTTTCGCTGCTCGTACGTCTTGTACTTTGCACACAGTGGACCAAACTTTATAGAGGAAGAACTGTTTATTTGTATTATATTTTGTGTTTTATTACATGAAAATTGAGCACTGCAGAATATTGGGCCAATTCATTATACACTTCAAGAAAAAAATGGCTCGGGTTCAGCGTGGCTTGAACCTATTTACTCGAGCGAAAGGTTTGTTAAGCATAGTCTCGACTGTCTCGAATCAAATGTCAACGTCAAGGGTAAAGGCCTGTCCCCACTTCCCGCACTTTAGCGTGCGTTCCCAGACGCCCTTAGAGCGTGTGGGGGTAGCGTTCTCGGACACAAAGGAGATGCCCTCGACTCCGGGTGGCAAGCTCAGCAGAGACCAGCTACGAAGTGACAAGGGAGTTTGTCGTTTTGTGCCCAGCTTCCCTGCCCCCAAGACAGAGAATTGGTTGGAGCCAAAGGTTCACAAACAAAACAATGTTTTTTTACAGCAAACAGACGATACAGAGGATTTCACAATCGCTTGTACGGACACATACAGAGTGATTAGCAAAGCAATGCAAGTAGTGCACAGTTACACTCGAGCACAAACGAATTATTGTACCTAGAGTGCGCTAACAAAAAAGAGAGGCAAACAAACTGGACGACAGTGCCGCCCCCCAGAGTGGCGCGCGCTGCCTCGGTGGAGCGTGGCTAGAGGAGTAGTAATGCCCTGGGAGTCGAGCGTGCGCGCGTCTCTCTAGCTTAAACGGCAGCTCGGGATGACAGACAGCGGTCGACGCCCTTCATAAACAGGTGCCCTCCTCGTGTGTTCGTTCTGCGCGCCAACGCTGTCGCGCACACACAGTATCAGCTGCGCCTTTTCCTTCTCTTTCCTGCGCCAGGCGCGCGTCCCCATTTGTCAGACGCTGAGACTGGCTTCGAGGTGCTTCGAGGTGTTTCTTGTGTGGCGCCGCCACCGACGCGCGAGTGAAGAGGGAGCAGGCATCACTTAGCACACTCAAGGCTACGCCCTCTCCGTCAGCATCGAGTAGAAGTTACTCCGACATTCTAGAAGAATCGACGACATGGGCTGACCCAATTCCTTGGCGCCGCGCCAGCGAGCAAAGGTGGAGAGGGTAGCTACACAAATAAGGCTAGTCGCTCTACGTGGTTACCTTCTCTCCGATTTTAACGCCACGCACTGGCGAGATCGCTTCCGCGCGGCGCGGTTTTTTTTCCCTGAATTTTGCTTTGTCTTTTCTAAAATGCGCCATGACAAGGTCAAAGGTGAAGTTAAGGTATGCAGTGGTTATAGTCATATGGTTGCGTGGTCACACTACCAGAGCTTGGGCCATAACGCGTCCACGTAGTTAAATTTGGTTTGACCTTCGGAGTTGAAGATCATTGTCGATGTGATTCCCACGGTATCAAATCAAATGTCAAGGTCACAGGTCATGGTCAGGTAACTAATGGTCATAGCAATATTGTCATGGAGTGCGTGACTGCAATCTGGTGAGTAGAAAGACAGCGAGAGCGGTTCCTAAACGAAACTCTTTATTTGGGGTGACTTGCGCCCGCAAATAACTGAATGCCTCAGCGGCGGCATAGACACAGGCGTGCGCGGTGGTCGTCGAACCGAATTCGGACCGCTCTCGGCAGTGCTCAATTTATAGCTGATAGCGAACCTTCGAGCTAAAGCGTGCAACCTTACTAGGGAATTCTGGAACAAGGTAGAACCGGCTCCGCCTGTATATGGTCAGTCGAGGTAAACCTGGTCGCGTCTTGCATCACAAACAAGGCGATAGAGCGGCGTGCCGGCAGTTCTTAAGAATGAACAAACAAACACTATGCAGATTCACAACATTACTCCCCTATCAAAGAAGCATCGACCGGATGCTTTAAAACATAACAGACTACAAAATAATACGGATTCTGCCAAAACCAAACACCGAGTGCTGAAACATAGCGTCCTTCAGCGCGCATAATAGGGCTTCAGACGGGCGACATGGAAAACTTCTGGTCGCATGCGGCGTCGCTGGAATGCAGTCATTTCGACAAGGACGACTTCATAGTCCAGATCACCTATCCGACGAAGAATTTTTCACGGGCCGAAATAGCGGCGCAAAAGCTTTTTACTCAATTCACGGCAGCGAATGGGTGTCCAAACCCAGACTCGGTCTCCTGGATTGTTTTCCGCGTTGCGTCTTCATGGCTTCTAGCGTATGGCGCCGGTCCGCTGCCGGGCTTTGATTCGTAATTGGGCATGTCTTCGGGCCTCTTCTGCGCATAGAAGGTAGGCGGCGACGTCGACGTTATCTTCCTCGGTAGCGTTGTGCAGCATAGCGTCTAGCGTGGTCGTGGCCTCCCTGCCATGGACGAGCCTAAAAGGCGTCATCTGGGTGGTCTCCTTCCAGGAGACCACAAGGATACCACCCAGCACCGAGGCCACCATCGTCCTGTAAGGAGACGATGTAAGGCAAGGCGACGTCCCAGGTCTCGTGTTCGGCATCGGCATAGATCGTGAGCACATCGGCGATGGTTTTGGTCAGGCGCTCGGTGACTCCGTTTGTCTGCTGGTGGTATGCAGCTGTCCTCCGGTGGCTGGTTTGGCTGTAACGCAGGATGGCTTACGTCAGTTCCGCCGTCAATGCTGTTCCTCTATCCGTGATTGGCGCATCGGGAGCACCGTGTCGCAGAAGAATGCACTCCACGAAAAATTTGACGACTTGTGTTGCTGTTTAGTTCGATAGGGCTATTGCTTTGGCGTAGCGGGTCAGGTAGTCGGTCCCTATATCGATCCACTTATTTCCAGATGTTGATTTCGGTAAAGGGCCAAGCAAGCTCATGCCGATCTGCTGAAAGAGCCTTGAGGGGGGTTCAATGGGATTCAGATATCTTGCTGGTCGGGTGGGAGAGGTATTTCGCAGCCTAAAATCTTGGCAGGGTTTTACATAAGGTGCGTCATCGGCAGCTAATAGGGGCGAGTAATGCTTGTCTTTAATGCGGCCGAGGGTGCGAGAAAACTGGAGCACATGATTCGGATAGCCACTTGAAATTCACCTGGGCATCTGTGAATTGACACTTTTTTTTTAATGAATGCCAGCACGATTTTGAGATACCTGCTTTTGTACACGAAATGATTCCATTATTAATTACTTTGGAATGACTCGGCGTATAATGCAGATGTGCTTTATTGGCCCTAGGATGGCATGACTAACAAACATGACGGGGCCCTAAATCCAATAACTAATCGAGAATTCCATTCTTGGGATCTCGACCGTGAAAGTAAGGCCATTGCTGCTTTCGCTGAATACTTTTAGGACGTCTGCTACACTGAGCTGTGCATTAGATGGACAGGAACACACAAGGTAGTCATCTACATACCTTCATAACAACATACTACACTGCATTGCAGTGTAGTAGACGTCCTAAAAGTCTTCAGGGAAAGCAGGAATGGCCACAGTTTCACGATGGTGATCCCAGAATATGGAAGGCTCCAGTTTCTCCACTTGTTATTGTTCTTGGGGCCCCGTCATGCTTGCTGGTCCTACCATCCTAGGTCCAATAAAGCACTTCTGCATTACACGTTCGGTCATTCCAAAGTAATTAAGAATGGAATCGTTTCTTCACGTATAAAAACCGCTATCTCAAAATTGCGTTGGCATAAAATAACAGAACGTGTCAATTAACAGGTGTCAGTATAATACCAAGTGGCTATTCGAAGGATGTGATCATACAGGCCTGCTGCAGGTTGTCAAAGTGCGTCAAGGCTGGATCAAGGCCAAAACCTCAAGAAACGGCCAACCAAAGACCCGCCCTGATATCATACGTTCACAAAATGCCACATGGGCTCAAAAATATAGCTGGCCGATACAACATCCCTGTGGTCTTTTCTGCTCCGCGAAAGTTGTCTGCGATCTGTTCTCAGGTACGCGACCATAAAGAGGACGATGAAAGAAGAAAAGGAAACAAAAAGGTGTGCATCATGGTCGTACAGCCCCGTTCGTTCCGTGCAGCGTAGGGGTTGTTTACAGGCTGCCTTTGTCCTGCGGTTCCTTATACATAGGCAAAACCGGACTGTTGTATCACTTAAAGGTTAGGGGAGCATAAACGTTTACTAGGGGGAGGACTCCCTTGACAACCTGCCGAAGCATTGCCGCACGTGCGGCAAAATACAAAAGAGAAAAGTACAGTGCAGACTATTGTTCGGCAGGGCAAAAATTCTTTTCAGGCATTAGTTTGTGGACTAATCGAGGCCTGCCTAATCGAGAACTAATCGAGAACTGGCTAACTGCATCAGTCAGACATCGGTATCCTTGTCCGATAGAGAGTTAAACTTTTTTCATCTCTTAGGTTTCAGAGATAACCTACTCATGCGTTGGTTTTTTGCCAGATCAGTCATGCGAAGATTGCGGCCTTGTGTGCGTGTTTGCATCTTATATTTTCTTTCGCGTTCCGTTCTCCATTAAATCTTTATTGCGAGTTAGCGCTCCTCCTTGTTTTTCCATTTCTCGTCCTTGTGTTTTCTTCGCGCTTTTTCAGTCATGCTAAGAGTAATGGCTAAAAAGTTGATTATTTAATATTAGTTAAGCAGCCTGCTAGTTAGCACATCTTAGCTGTATTCATATGTACTACACCACTAACAATGCTATACCGAAAAAAGCGGTATTCTAACATAAAAAGGTCTTTTTTTTTAAACGAAACTTTTAGGTGAAACACCTTGCATATGTGCCAGTATGGCGCCCGTCCAAATGGGAGGCGCTGGGACGATCATTTGCATAAGTTCTGTGGGCCACCTTTTGACGAAATTGTTCCAAGTGGTTTGAAATAACTTCGCATGTTCTTGAGGATAAAATTAGTAATTGAGATGAAGCCCGACAAGTGTTGGTATTCGCAACGACGACTTTTGCGCGCCCCAACCATGCATTCTGAGGACCAACAAATGACGATTCCGGCCGAACCATCTGTAGCTAGAGGTTTCGGATGATGTGAAACGATTCGTCTTCTTGTGATGTGCAGGTTTAGCAAATTTATTAGCTTATATAACGAGTAAATATACCAGATATAGCATAGGTGGCTGTAAATTGACATATTAGTGCAAAATCTTTTAGTTTCATGGCGCTGCTTTTGTATTAGTAGTAGGATGCCTTGGTGTGCGCTCACCTCCGCTTTCATGGTGGGGACAACCTTTGTAACATCCTGCGCCGCCGTTTCCCCTCCTCAGCGGCATGTTTGGTCTCATGCGCCGGCCGCGAAGAGCGCGCTACGCGCGTGACGAGATTTTTATGCGGTTTCATGGCGGATGAAATAATGCGTCTGAACTAGAATTTTTTTTTATGGTGGTTTAACGTCCCAAAGTGACTCAGGCTATGGGGGACGCCGTAGTGAAGGGCTCCGGAAGTTTTGACCACTTGGAGCTCTTTAACGTGCACTGACCTGTCACAGTGCACGGGCTTCTAGAATTTGGCCGGCATCGCAACTCGACCGGAGCAGCCGAGATCGAACCCGCGCGTTTCGGTTGGTGGTGGTGGGGAAAACATTTCTTAGGAAGGTACAGAAGGTATGCTTGGATCTGCCCGGAAGGGATCGATCCTTACAAGCACTAGCTGAAAGTCTCTAGTTTGGGACCCCAGTTGCGGTGGCCGCAGCCCCCGCGGGCGCCCGACTAAGGCTTGTTGGACCTGTAAGTCGTGGCAGCCGAGCAGAATTGCCTCCAAGTCTTCCCGGGTTCGTTTGGGGATGTGGGGAATAGCCGGGTTGGAGGGGCAGGCCCACACCATGTGGTAGGTGTCCGAAGACACCCCTCTACAGTGCGGGCAGCTGCCGTTAAAGGAGGTGTCAGAAAGTTTTAGTGCTGCCGCACACAGCATTGTATTGGTGAGAAGGCGGAGAAGGAGCCGCTTATCCGCCTTTTTCAGGCCTTTACACTCGGGTCAGCAGCCGAGCGCCATAACCACTGAGCCACTGCGGCGGCTGAGCTGGAAATGCATTATACCTATTGCACTCTAACTACACGGGAATCAGAATGTTCGGACGGAATAGTGCGTTCCCCTGTCACTGGCTGCACTGAAAAAGGGCGCTCTTATCAGTGTTCCTTCATAGCTTTAATGTAGACTATCAGGGTCATCGAACTCAGCAGAATAATGCTGCATTTTTTGTTCGAACGCAAGAACTGTTCCCAAAGCACCAGTTTCCTCGTCTCTGTTAGCAGCGCGGAACTTTTGCTGGAGTTCCTATGGTGGTGAAAAGCATTAAGATGTAGGCCTAATTGGTTTAGGGTCTTATTTGCCCTTTCCCCTTTCAACACTTAGAGAAGCCCTTATTCCGGGGCCCAACTGCTGCAGTGCCGCATGTCTCCCACTACGTTGTCAACGCTTACGCATGCATCCACCATCTCTCACCACCCCATGTAGTTTCTTAAAGCGTGATTCAGGCACCACTGACCCACGAAAGCAGTTATGCGCACTTTTTTCCTTAAGATAACCTGTGTCTAAAACGTTGTCAACGCCAACCACAGTGAACGCATTGAAAGACGACGGCCTATGGCTTCACCGCCTCATTCCTGCCACAACGTTGTCAATGTCAACGCATGCAGCGCTCGTCTGTCTCTATCGCCACGTTGCTTAGAGCACGACTGAGGTGTCCTCTGTTCCAAGGCGGCAGTTAGGCGCCTTTTTTTTGCTTTCGGAGCTGCCGCTCCATGTTCTTCGTTGCTTAAAGCGTGACTAGGATGTTCCTTGTCCCAGGGGGCCAGTTATGCGTTTTTCCTTTGCATTGGACAGGCTGCAAGTGAGTTTGACACCCCGTTGTGTCCCTGGGTCCCTGCGCGGTCTCTCACTGCACTTGATTAATCATCGGGACATGGCGTTGGCTGCCCGAGTCACCGCAGCAAGCTGCGATGTCGGGTCTGAAGATGTGAGCAGGACCTCCCAGTCCTCCCAGCTCAAGATGGCGTGCTGTCCCTGCGGGGCAGGACCATCAGGGCCGTCGAAAAGGATGTGGGAGAGTGTGGCGTGAGGGTCACCGCATAGGGAGCATGCAGGGGACGTGCCACAACAGTGGGATAGCAGTTCGGGGGATCACAGAGAGCGAGTCTGGAGGCGCCTGAAGATGACCTGTTCGGAGTGCGTAAGAGAGGGATAAGGAGAGGGGTATGTCCAACGGTCCAAAACAGGTATTTTCATGAGCTCTGCACAGGTGTCCGCCCGCTCCCGCGAGAATCCCGGATCGAGAGTGTCCTGATGCCAGAAAATCAAACCTCAGACCAATTTATCGCCAGCCGCCGTTTCCAGAGTTCCCAAAGTAAGCCGGCCCCCATTGGAGCTCTACCTTGCCTGGTAAATGTTAGGCAGGGGTGTTCAACAAGTGCCAGGCAGGGGTGTGAATGCTGCCTCTGGCAAAGTTGAACAGAGCCGTTTTGGAGATGCTAAAGATGTACTGAGCAGCCAAAAGCGCTAGGGCGAGGGCTGCCTCCTCTGGGTCCTCAGGCGTAGAGTCCGAGGGAGGACGTTGAGTTAGGGGGCGGGGTAGGGTTGGGTTGTAGCCAATGCTAGCGCTTCATGCGCTGTACATGCGGTGCCTACCGCAATGGAATTGTGGTCTAACCCGTAATACGTACGAAGGGCATTAGCGCGAGCTATACGGAGAGGATATGATACTTGGGATGGACGTTTAGAGGAAAGGGTTTCACAACTAGAGGGGCATGGATGTGTCGAGGGATGGCTATAGGGTTTGGCTGGTTAGGGGATATGTTGATGCGAAAGGAGGAGAGTATATGGCGGCCAGTGGCGCTCGCGGCAGTGGCTCTTTATTGGTTTCGTAGCTTAAAGCGCGACTGAGGTGTCCACAGTCTGAGGAGGCGAGTTAAGCGCCTTTTCTTCACTTTCGAAGCTCAAGGTCCTTATAAAGTGATACTTGGGGCGACCGCGTAAGTGGCTTTAACTATCGTAGTGAAGGTCTCGCTTCAAAAATGGCTGAGGTGCAACGTGGCTTGAACCTAGTTGCACGAGCGAAAACTCGGTTCAGAATGGCCTGCACTGTCTCAAATAACATGTCAAGGTCAAAGTTCAAGGTTAGGCGCCCAACGGCCATAGGCATTTGCTCACGTGGACATATTACGATAGCTTCGCCGTTCAACAACGCAGTTAAGTTTGGTTTCATCTTGGGAGGCGTTGAAGGTCATTGTCTCATACGCATTGAAAGCGGCAGCTATGCCCCGAAGAGTACAAATATCGCTCAAAAATAGAGAGGACTGGCGCGTGCTGTGTGCTCTAGTACAGAGGGCAAAACACATGCCTAGAACAACCAAACTGTGTGTTCCGGAGCTCCAAAAGCCGCTGCGACCAAGAAGACAAAAAATGACGATCGAATTCTGTGAGTTTAACTCCACATGTTTACATCCAGACCATTTTTAACCAAATCTTACTGCTAGTTATCGCGTGTGAAGCCCGAAACACTCTCAGAACGTGTTCTAGACATGCGTTTTGCCCTCTACGTCACTGGTAGTTCCGTTACAGTAGCCTGCTGAGTCAGTTCAATTCTGGCACTTCACTGCGACCCTGCGATTCCCGACTGACTCTTATACGAACATGTAAAATGCAGTAAAAAAAAAAGTCTCAACGTTTAGCTACATAATTATGGAGAACCACAAAAGTCATTTTATGTGGAAAAATAGCAAGCAGCAAGTGAACGAATAGGAAGTTAGTATTTTCATCTTATAGAAACGCATATTCAAGATATGAAGAAGCACCAATGAAGAAAAATTGCGTCCAGTGTAAAGAGAAAGATGATCAGCAGTCTGAGCAGCAGAACCGACGCGAGGCGCGAGACGAGAGCGTCAACAGTTCTGGAACTGAACCTGTCCTTGCCCGCTCTAACCGGCCTTCACAACTGTCAATAAAGGCCGTTACAGGAAAGCGGGATCAAGAAAGGCGAACAGCGACAGTAACGCAAACATGCAATTGCGCTAGGACTGTGCCTTGGAGCCATGGCAGAGTAACGAGAAGGAGGAATCGCTTAGGAGTAGTCTACTTCTGGGCTGGTGCTCGCCTGCCGGGTGCAAACTTGGAGGCTAACGAAATTAACCGAATGTAAATTGAGGAGAGCACGAAAAGGTATAGAAAATAAAATAGGTGTAAATTTAAGCCAAAGGAAGGCACCAGAGTGTGTCAGAGAAGGAATGTTATTTGATGATATTCTCCCTAAAATCGAACATTTCTTTTTCGAGCTCGTTGCTTGTTTTCAAAACCGTCATTAAAAGCCCATTCTTCACAAAAAAAAATACGCAGCAGATTTTGGGATGAAAAATCCTCACTGTGCACCGTTTATCATTTGGCACTTTAGAGCACAAGCGCGCTATTCAGGCTGTTTACCTTTGGAATATTTACAATATAAAAATGAACGGGGCCTTCAAGGGCTGTGTTCATTTCTTTAATGGATCACTGAAGTTTTAAGGCAGGATTTCGAGGGAATTAATGACAGGGGGAAGCAGAATTGACGGAAAGGTAAAAAAGATAACACACACCGTTTACGGCTGACCGCTTTTAGTGGATTGAGTTGTATTCCAAAATTTTTACTTTACAATGTCTCTGAATCGGCGGCAATAAAAGCCGGCCTCTTTCTGCCTGGTCAGAACACTTGAGTTCTGTGAGCAAGAGGCATGGAGTTCATGCGGTTGTTACTCTTTAGTCCAGTGATTCTTTCTCGTTCAGTGAGTGTCTACGGAGCAGACAACTTTGACGTTTGCGAGGAAAAAACAGGTTAGGCGAAAGCCGAAATTAGGTTTCCGCATAGAAGGCGCTTCCTTTTTTTTTTGCCATTCTGAGGAACTGCTTCCTTACGCCCTTTTTTCATTCTGTTGAAAGCTATACACTCTGATCTTGGTTTGATGACATGATTTCGATTTAGGGAGCGTGCGCAATTAACCAAAATTACGACTCAGTTTAAACGTTTTCCTACCTCAGCCGAATATTTATGCCTAACCGTACGTTCACAAACTACCGCAATGTGACTTTTTATCACTGTTCGATTTCTTACAGGGATCGTCCAGAAGGCGAAAGCAACGCAGCTTGGCGCCAAGCTGATGGACAAATGCTTCCTGCCTGTCGCTAGCAAGTACAAGTTCACTTCGAAGATGATCCAAAGGGTAGGTATCGAGCGCTTCTTTTGTATTTCCTGAGCCACTACACGAATAACGCAAAGCTGCTTGTATACAAAATATTGGGATTTAGTTTCACCGTTTGAAGTCTGCCGTTATCTTTCAAGAACTGGTTTGGTTTGGTTTGGTTTATGGGGTTTAACGTCTCAAAGCGACTAAGGCTAGAAATATTTCGCTGCTCAGTGAAAAAACACATTGTATACTTATAATAGAAGAACTTGTTGTTGGGCTAGTTGGTAGTTATTCATAATTAAATTCAAAGGCGCCAAACCATACGCACACACACACACAGGAGAAGAAAGAAAGACGAGACAGAGCGTATACTTATCAGCCTTATGCTGACGAATGCTTTCAGCATTACAAGAGTGCGCCTCTAATTACGGCAGACGAACAATATAGCAGCGTCGCTGGAACACCGGCCGCCCGATAAAGTACGCCTAGAGCGATAACGCCGTAAGCTTCCGCGATAAAAGAGCAAAGCGCAGGTAAAGAATTAAAGGCTGAACATAAACCACTCGCTGTATCATGTCTGCTATGTTTTGTCCCTCATACTGCTGCCGGCTACCTTAATTATGTTTTTTTGGTCTGTGGATAATTTGGTTTACGACGCTAAAGCACCGCCCGCCGGCAATCACTATACGTAACAGAGAGTAATAGATGGTGTATAGTAAAAAAAGCACCGCTGTTAGAATCACTGACGCCTGAAATGCAGGCATAATTATTACCGAGGAGCGTTTCAGCTCAAATTCTTTCCTTAATAAAATCATTGGAGATGCTGCGCTTTACAATGTTTTCCAATACATTGAAAGCATTTTTGTAACTGCGAAATGGCCACATTCACGAAAATCACTACAAACTGTGGATGTACCAAAGATTCTTGATATTGGTTAAATAATTTGTTGGGCTGCAGAATATATGAAGACTCAGAAAATGATCAAGTTCTGTTCAAACAGTCAATGCGCACCACACATTTCATATCTGCAGCATCTTTTAGTTTCAGACTTAGCCAAAACAAACTCGAATTACTATACTCTGTGTTCTAGGTTGAAAAAAAAGCACAGTTCATTAGAGGGTGCTTCTTACAAAAAAAGGCTCTGCCCAATCAAATACCATGACCAGCCGCACTGGCTCAGTGGCTTGGGCGCTGACGCGAAACATGAAAGACGAAACACAAAAAAAAATGAAATCGTCCTTGTGCTGTGCTAAGTCCATTTTGTGCATCCAACATGCTTTGCATTAACCCGGAACGTAATACTACGGCGTCAATCAGAGGTCATTTGTAGCTCGGAACATTATGCCCTACACACTACAAGGAATCAAAGTCTTTCAGTACGATGACTAGACGCACTGTACCCATTGTTTCCTTTCTGATGAGCTCCAATAGAAACTGCGATTGTTTCAGGGCTAGTTAAGGGGTGGGGTAGTTAAGCACCCCAGGAAAAACTTTTCTAATTACGACAATAGTACCGTCTTAGTCCAGAACTCATTAAAGTTGCGTTATGATAAAAAAATACCTTCTATACTTATAACAATTTGGCATATTAGTTTGCATGGCCAGCCCTTCTCAGAGCGATTGCGACCACTGTACTGTCTATAGCGTCCGAAGGTGAAGGATGATTAACAAAATGCATTTGTCTACATAAAAGTAACCAACAGACCTCCGTCCTCTAATCAATATACCAACATGGTTATTCCGCGTTTTCTGTTTTTACACAGGGGGCATTTAAATTTTGCGTCGTCTTCCGCTTCTGTTTCCACAAGTACGTGCCACTCAAGAAATCCAAGGTAGGCGCACAGTATTTTCGAATAAATATTTGGTCGTATGACTTTTGAAACCTTTCCCGGTAGAAGGGAATTTAAAAATTTAATGAACAAAACAAAGTGCGTGTTCAACTTTCAATTTTTTAGTAGTTTTGATTAGTTTGCTTTAAAATCGGGAGTATTTCAATGGAACAAGACTTCCGGAAATGGCACGCGTCAGGACATACAAGAATTCCAGCATATCGATGAACTGACAAGGGACGATCAGCGAACGAGTGCTGTTCAACGGTTAGCCTCGGATGTTGCAGCGAGCGGCATCGCCGCAGCACACATGCGGACAATCACGTGACTCCATTGAGTGCATTGTTATCGAGGCGTTCCTAGTGTCCTCTAGTCGAGCGAGCAGATAATATAGTCCGTGACGTGCTACTGTCAGGTGAAAGCATTTCACGCCATCTCTTTTCCCTTTCAGTCCTCGCTCCTCATATTTACTTGCCGCTATTACAAGAGGTCGAAAAGTTAGCCATGAAGTTGATGCCTCAACTTCCTTGCCCTGCTTAAAGATAGCGCGAATATAAAAGTTGCGCATTATTGAAAATCAACCAATAATTACTTTATAAGGATTAATATTTCGGGAGTCTGCCCAGCTCCTGGCTAATTCACTTGAACCATGCTACTACGAAGCATCGACCTCTGGTTGAATGAAAGCCTTCTTAAAGTATGAAGCCAGTCTTGAAGAGACACAGGATATCTGATGGAATAAATTTTATTCCACTGCTTTGAATTGTCAGACTGACTATGTTAATGTCGGTAGTGGGTGTAAAGATTCGAAAAATATCTCGAATTTTGGAAACAACGCCTTTCTTTCAAAGTGCTTACAACTTTTCCTCTAACATCAACACTTATAACCCACAAAACCAATTCAGATCAAAACGCTTTAGTACATATGCATGTCTGCCTATCATCTGCGCGATGAATTAGAACAAAGAGTCTGTGATGAGTTCGCAGCCAATTAAAGCAAGAAACTTATACCGTAAGCAACAAGTGCTTATCTAAAAGCATGAATATTCGATAAGACGCCAGAAAATAAACTATTTGAGCTGATATCGATCACCCACGTTCTTTGCAAAGCCAGATTCATAAGAAATGAACGTTCAAAGTTTAAAAAAGAATGTTTCACTGAGTATTACATATCCACATTAGCATAACAAAAAAAAAGCATTTTTCCTTTGTTAAACTGAAAATCGAAAATTACTTAATAATCATCCACAAGTTTATGTATATAATCAAGAAAGCTAGGTCCTAGAGTACTAAAATGCTATGCACTTGTAAGAAGGTTCTCCTTGAGCTTTTCCGTGGTCTTTTTTTTTTTGCACGTATAGCAAGTCGTCTTTTCTTTGTGCTTTTGGTTTCAGTTTCGCTAAGCTATGCGTTGGGAACAATTTATTCTGTAGCTTTCGAGCGCCACTACATATATATCGAAAGATATTTTCGCAAAAGGTGAAAAAGTGTTAAGAGGCAATAAAAATAAAGAAAAATGGAATGTGTGATTTTTTTAGGAAAATGGTCAGTTGAAGGTTGTCGTCATACCAGCAATTTTCTTGAGGATGGTTTTCTATGCAACTTGGGAAAATCCTGCGCGTGTATGCCTTTGCGAGAGACTTTCTTGAGAATGCTTTTCGCTTCGCATTTACCACCCTCAAACATATTTCACCTGCAGGGTGCAGATGCATACCGTGAAACTGTACACGATTGTATCGCCAAAATGGCTTCGCTTTTAACTGTTCGCCTCAATCCGGTAAGTACAATGCTTTGGGACGTCAGAAATAATTTTCAGATTTGAAATAGGAGCACGAACTCTTCATTAGTGGTCAAAAAAAAGCGCCAATTGTTCGTAGCATCCATCTCAAGGCTGCCAAACAGGATGTTATCGGAGCCCATAATGGTTGTAGGCAGATGAGAAAAAGGGGAAGCTAATTGTTCCAACTTCAGTGTTCATTATGTCAAATGCATAGACGTAAAGAAACCTTCTTGTGCAGGCTTTCATAAAAAGTTCGAAATCTATATAAAGTACCCACCTAATTGCTCAGATCGTTCACAGAATCATAATAAGTAATGTTCCACTTCCTGTCATTTTGTTTAAAATTCCGTTACTAAAGACAAGAGCTGCTACAAACCAAAATTTCAGTCTACCTCCATGTCAGAACCTGTATGGAAAAAGGCTCGTAGAATTTAACGGCGCTGTTATTTAGAATTCTTTACCACTAAACACAAAACAAACACTTAATTTTACTCCTGCTTTAAAGAGGTTCTTTTTGTCAGAAATATTGTTAATGATAAGTGACTTTATATTCATTTCGTGTATAAACTGTGCATGCTATGAGTTGTTGTGTTATGGATTGTATTTCTTGTGTCATTTGTTCGCATGCTGCATTTATTTTGTATCCTATGCTGATTATCGACTCGTTACTAGCCATTGGCTATAGGTCCATCAAAGGTTGTTTGTATTTCGCAAGATATGCAAGAAATAAATAAATAATGAATGAATGAATTAATTAATTACGCTAAACCATGCTAATAAAGCACATATTTATCTAAGACTTTTCCTCTTCAAAAAGTAGAAATTTATTGTCACCCTCCCCCTGAAAAGATCCTGTTACTGTGTATGTGCATTCTAGCAATCGTGCGTACGACTGGACACTAGGAACGTACTACTTTTCTAGCGATACTACGAGCTCAGGCTACTTGCGGCGATATAGCGTATCTACCAGCTGCACCGAGACTTGAGTTTGGGTAAGCCAAGGAAGTACTTAAAAGCGAAAGACATCCAGCGAAGCTTATCTCCCATTCTGTTATCAGCACCTCGCAAGAATTTCGCCGCCAGCAGCGATTGCCTGATTGCTTTTGCGCGAAAGATTGTTTTTCCATGCAACTGCCATTGAAATTCGAGAAAAGAATCTAGGCGAGGCTGCCGACTTATTAGAATGCAAGGGTGGTTCTCTTCACATACCGCTTAGTCGGCCTGCGTGTTCCCGACGGGTGAAAAAACCTAAAAAGCGTGGGTGACGCCTAATTTCTAACCCCAGTTAACTCTCTTTCTGTACTGTGAGGCCGAAATGTCTGGAGGGAAAGTCTTCTTCACAGAACAAAGATAATTACATTTTCTTGGCGGCATCTTTTTATTAGTATTTCAGCAAGGAAGCAGTAAGACGTTCTTGACCACATTGTCTTTTCTTTTTCCTTATTCGTGTAGAGTACGAGAGGGCGTACCGTGTAAATATAGTTTAGTTTAGTTTTATCGGGTTTACCGTCCCAAAGCGACTAAGGCTATGAGAGACACCGTGTAAATATGACGTAGCATACTGACGTTTTAAGTGGATCTCAAGGAAAAAAACAAAGTAGTGCTAAGGATCGAGACTATCAGTTGACCAAGAAATGGCGATTATCGTCTTATCGTAGCGACACTTGAGATATAAGAAAGAAAACAAAACCGCGGTCGTTCGTTCCAGTCTTTCTCATTCGTAGTATGCGTCACACGGATAATCCGGAGCGAATCCTCGACATTTTTAATTTTACGGTTACGAAGAATTCTGGTCTTATCTATCGATTAAAACTCAGAAGAGACGGGCTTGAGCGTTGGGCCTGAAATGAGATAATGACACCACAGTGATAAAAGAAGGCTTTACAACTGTACTAAAACATTTTTCTTTTCTGAATAGCGTCAGTGAAGATACACGAATAAAGTTCATTTGTTGGTAAGATTCTCCCCTCGTTGTATAGCATATTTGTCGTTTAGTACGAGAGGATATATTAGTTGTCCTCCGTTTCGGCGATCCGCACTTTTTTCGAGCGGCTGCAGCATCCCACGTCTCTGGGACAGGAACGCAAACATCTGCTTTGCCAGATCTGTACAGATCGGCAAAATCAGCCACTTCTGTAAGTTAGCGAAATCTGGCTGCACTCTGGTTTCAGTGCAAAAAAACACTATACAAAATTTATTAACTGCCGAATCAGCGGCACCTTGCAACTTAGAGGCAAAATCCTGCACATTGCCAGGAAGCTCCGACGAACTGTCTACCTCGTCTACAATATTTGTGTCATCATTTTATTCACAAAATATAGCTTACGTCCGGAAGGCAAGACTATATGTTGAAATTTCTCTTTTTAAGGACTGGGTGGATGGTAAGAACATTGAAAACCCAGCAGGTTTGTACTACGATGGAGTGGTAAGTGCTAACCGTAGCAATGTGCGACATTTAATAGCATCTTAGTATTAGGCAACGTCCAATCACAGCTGTCACAGTGCATCATCTTTAGAGTCATATTAATCACTCATTTTGTTCGAGTGCTCTGTATAAACTGCACTCATGTTGAAAAATTGACCGCGTCTCATGTCAAACGCCCTCTGTACACTAACTCTGCTTTAGATTCCAGATAAAGTAAAGCAAGAGCAAAAGTGCAGAGCCCACGCATATTGTTGGAACTGCATACCAGCGCTGCCTGATAGCGTAGAAACTTACGCACAAACTGCCCTCTCTATTCCTCTTCAGCACTCGCCCACGTACTTGAGTCAGGCTCGGCTTTTCAGACCGTAAAAGTCCAAACAGCTCCGTTTTGATGATCACTATACTTTTGCTTACGCCTGTAAAGGATCACCTTAATCTTCCTTATCTACTTATCGAAGAGCAAGGGGTTAATTCAAGAAATGAAGGACTCTACAGAGAATATCTCGCAATTAACCTGAGAAGAAAAAACTTGGAGGAAAAGTTTCCTCCTCTAAATGATATATCTGCTCAGCCAATGGAGATCTCTAGTGTGACTATAGGCTCTCTTCCTAGCGTTGCGTCCATGTCTGAACTTAAAGGAGCCATATATGCACACGAGCAGAATGAGGTGAACCGGTGATCAAAGAAATTCACAAAAAAGAGCACGAAATAAATTCATAGAGCTGACTCGGCATTCCGCTGATTAATTTTATTTGTAAAATGATCACGACTTAAGAGCTAATCTACTGGACGTAGTAGTATTCCTGAAAACAGCTGATATAGAGTTCACTGGGTGTTTTTTAAAATAATTTAACAGCATGGAGATTTTTGCGTGCCGAATGCCAGGTACGGTGTCCAATCTAAAATTCATTGCCGGCTGCTGGCAGTGTTTTCATAAATTCGGTGTTGAGCGCACATTAATGAACATCAGAGGAATATCGTTGCTTTGAAAGTGTTTAAATCTAAATTCCATTCTACGTTAATTGACTCATGTCTTGGTTGATAATCTGGTACACTCAATGCAGGCCAATTAAAACTGCGGATAATTCGAGCAAATATTCCGTTTCATTCTATTCCAACTAAACGTACTTTATAACGCGCTCTTAAGCTGTGCAATTTCAAAATTTAATAACCCGTAACTGAAAAAACTGATTAATTAGAAAATAGGTGGTAATATTCCTCACTTGATTCCGATCGTATTCCCAGTTCATTGAATTTCATCTCTTGGCTTTGTGTCCTTTACCTATCTTCCCAGAACATGCGACGCGAAGAAAGAACCTGCAGCTACCAGAGACAGAAATCAAGAAAATGTACTAAAACAGCAGTTATTTTCATAGTCTTCCTCTAAATTCGTGGTTTTAAAATTCAGTTTGGAGCTTTGGACACATGGAATTAAACCGCTGTAAATTCCACGCAGACCACTGGCGTCAGGCCCTGCACGCTTTCTCCGACTCATGTGGGCGCATTGTGCCATACTTCTGATTTCTACCTATGCGGGTAGCGGGGTTACTATCGGTATTAAGAATTTTGGTAAGAGACGCAAGGGGCCATCGCAGGTGAAATTATTCAGAGTTTACACTTTAGTGCTTACTGAGAAAGTATTTCACAGCTTTTTTGTATGGAATGACAAGAAATGTTTGGCGCTGCAGAACTGTGCAAGGAAGAACAAGGTCTTCACAGAGGATGCAGCGATAAGCCTCTTCGGCATAAAATGGGTGCGCGACACTTTATTTTGAGGACTCTCAACCGACAACTGGAGAGGAAATAGTTATTTTTAACGAATAAAATATTTTTGCCTAATGAGCCCACTGGACTGCACAATGTCTCACTGCAACATATGCGTGATGATGTTCCTTCCCTTTTTGCGCAAAAATAAACACAAAAAACACGTGCGCCTGCGCTTCCACGTCTTATCATTGGACAAAAAAGAACTAATTTTTGCAGCGCCCAGTTCCAGCGGCATGTTCCGTTCTTTAACCTCAATCAGCAATTTGATTCAAACAGCTTCAACACAAAGTCAGCATAAACGACATAATTTTTGGCTGCATAGAATGGTTACTACAGTCCTGCCTAGCCCAGATGTTAAGGTGCACAGACCTTTGGGCTAGTTGGTTCCTAGCATACACGTACAAGCACAAAAAAAAAGCACAGACACACATCGGTCAAACTGGCCGATGTCTTAATGAAAGATTACTGGAACACAGGAGGAAGGTAGGCAAATATAGAGACGGTAATCTTTCTGAGCATTTTCATGATTGTGCTGAAAAGAACAACAAACCATGTAAACCTGTCTACAGCCCATGCAAGATTGTGGCCAAACATTGTTGTCAGGATGTTAGAGATATAATAGAAGCAGATTTGATTAGAAAAGCCGGTCCATCCTGCGTCAGCACACGATCTGTCACACTGAGTAAGAAGGAAATAATGTTTTTGGGAGTGGCCACGTGATGTCGGCCGGGCTATCAGTCATGCAGCAAGGTCTATATAATTGTGCTTGTGTGTGAATAAATCTTCAATTGGAAGTAAGGGCTCGTGAAAAATTGTCCAAGTCTCTTTCTCTGTCCGTGTTTTTTTGCGCTTGTACCTGTCTCCAGATGTTCAAGTAATCTTTTAATTAGTTCTTTCTTTGTTCCTTAAAGGGCTCCTCTGAAGAGTGCTGCTTCATCTTACTGACTTCCAGCTCAATTAAGAAAATATTTGGAGGCAACAGAATTGATTTATCTTTGGACTTTTTTAAAAACAAATTAATAAGGCCTTCAGAAGAATGGCCTGAAGGGCGAGTTGGTTCATTTCATTAAGGCCTTGTTTTGATAAAGCGAGAAGTTTCACAATGTAACGGCTGTTGAACAAGTTATGATTAAGAGTCAGGAAGTGAAAAGCTAGGCATTTGCTAGAGGGAAACACCTTGGCCCGTTAGCCCAAGTGAAGTAGCAAGTCATTTGCTCAGATGACTTCGCACCTCAGGATGGTTCTTACCTAGCCGCCCTTAGTTTACATACTTTAAGTATAGCACATATAGCCAAGTATTGAGGCCGCACAGCTCTTTCAGTTCTGTCTCTAGAATTAAGGTTTAAATGAAAAAAAGTTGACCACGGAAAGGCGCATTGTTCCTGGGACCACCATGGAGACTTTGCATGGCGTAGCGTCTGCTGCGTAGAGAGAGAGAGAGAAAGTTTTGAATGATTAATGGACAGGTCTGCCTGATTATGAGTCTAGCATGCTCAGTATGTGCCAGTGAAACTCTCGCCGGTAGCGGGCAGACCAGTTATGCTTGCCATGGACGAAATAGAATTGGTGATGATGTTGTTATTGCCAGAACTCCTTACGAGGCAACATGCGTAAAGTTGATAACTATTGACGCTACGGATGCTTCTGGTTGCCTCCATCAGTCTTGCGAAAAAGTAGGCCATAATATATGTACAGAGCCTACACTAAGGATAAGCCTTCTAAATAGTTCACATAAGCATAAAAGCAATCCGCTTCTTAAAAAGCAAAACATGTTTGCGAGACAGCCTGGAAAACAACAATTGAAAGGAGATCAAGGAATCTAGAATGATGCAAGGATGAGACGAACACGTGGATGCCAAATATTTGCAACAATAACGATAATTTTTGCCCTTTGAAAGCTGCGCTTTAGGACCAGCCCACAAGAAGGGAATATACGCATGGCTGTAAACACATCAAAAGCCGTTGAAGTATAGCTTTGAACGAATGCTAAACCGCCTTGCACAGCCAGCTGCTGCGCTCATATGCAGCGAGTTTCATGCTCGCAAATGTCACTTGACTTGACGTAACAAATTCCTGCAACTCCTGGTGGAACTTACGCCCACAGGGAACTACACTTGTCCTGTTAGTAGCAACACGTTTCTCTTCTCTTCCTACAGTTTGTGAAAGTAAGAATACTATACGTTACAAATGCACATAACACTATTAAAATTACACGGTGCTACATTGTGCTGTCACAAAATGAACAATATTACAGTTCAGTACTTGTGCCGAAGAAAACGACACAGCGATGTTCCGCCCAAAATGTGCCTCATAAATCACCCGCTGTGCTGGGCAGACAGAGCCATGCTGCTAGAAACACTTTTTGGTAACGCGGATACGACCACGTGCCCTAGAACGACAACATATCCCGCTCACCATACAACCCACTCTGAAGCCTCAGCTCTCAACCGCGGAACCGCGGAAGCCAGGCATTTGTGTATTCTCATGTCAGGACAACGCACCAATGTTACTGAAACCACACCTGAGGGCTTTAATAAAAGTGGTCCTGCTATCCTCACACCAGATTAGAGCACTGTAGTTATTTACCCGGGCCGGTTTTTCAATCTAGGGACCCGAGCCCCAATAAACCGGGCCTACCCTGCCCAGCACGGCCCCAAAACACCCTGGTCCTGCTCTGGCCCGGAAATAACTGAGGCGTCAGTAACCCCAAAGGCTCATTACAACACGAATCGCAGCAAAGAAAAAAAACTCGTCACAACGTTAATTCACTAAATTCTCGGGATTCTGCTTTCTGCTTGCATTAGTTTTTCGAAAGAGATCCCATTGCGTTCAATAATACATAATCACGACCCAGTTTGCCGAAATTATTGTAGTACTGCCTATTTCAGTTTCAGTATATTAGTTTTGATCGCCGCGAGCAAGCAACTTGTGGCTTGGTAGTCGGTTCGCCACGAAAGCGCAAGAGATCATGTAAGCTATCCGCGAATCGGTTACTGACAAGGGTTATAACTTAGGTTACAGTGCTGTCTTTGGTTCTAACATCCGGAGCCTACTCCTATCATCACGATGCTGTGACACCTATCCTGCCCAGCAAAGACAAGATGAAGCGACATCTTTATAATTTTGGTATCTTATGTCCTAGACGTGTCAATTTCTGCAACATCTATGTTTCGCTCAAACTGCCCAGTCCAGACTCGCAAGTCAAATTTAACACAGTTAGTGCTTTCCCCGCTATTAACACCGTCTTTACTGGGCGTTAGCACGTGTGGAGAGCCCGTGCTAGACTTGCACCATATGTTGGTTTGTTTCATTTCATTCATTTGTGAAAATATGTTACAAAATTTAGTTGAATAAATTATACAACAAAGGTCCCGAAGTACAGGAGTGGAGGGGGACAGGTTATGACAATGTCAGGACAAGGAAAAGTATGACCGCCGGATGAGGGGCTACGTATAGCAAACTCCAAACACACAGGGAGTATAAAAAATGTCTACGCTGAATTTATTTACAGAACATTTCCAGCTCTTTGATATAAAAACCAATCATCATAGTTGTCAAGCAAGGAGGCTCAGTCTTTCTAGTGCTATCGCAGCGATTTTTTAAGAGTATTAAGAAGCTTAGATTTGGCAGAAGTGAGGTTAAAAGTTAGTGGGGAACACGTTAGTAATATACGGTTCTCTAGTGACAGTATCATCGTAAGATAGAATCTTTTAATCACAGCACAAATTCTAAGACGCTAGGCATTGCCTGAACAAAGTTTCTGACCGACATTTAGACTAGATAACTTGACTTCTACTAGCTTCTTTTTCTCTGTCGAAACGTTGGTTAGCAGAGAGACTTCCTCTCGCGTACAGTTATAGAATTACGTGCATTTGTGAGGGCATAAAGTGTGCATGCAACTTCTTACATGCGGTATCCCGCATATGCCTGGATACAAGCAATGAAAACGCGTCTGCTATCGCATGATAATGCAATCAAAAGTGAAAAAGCTACATGGTTTTAGGCGAAAACAAAATTTTATCTAAAGATTCTGACATCAAGAAGCGCCTGTGCTTCTGAATTATATAACGAGCACAACTTAAGCTCCTCTAACTGCTTGCACTTGTAGCTGGCATGTAAAATAGTTTTTTGCAAGAACAGAAAATTACGGCAACGTGTCGGTGTGAGCCTTTCAGCACTGCAGCATGCTGTTGTTGCCTTTGTCGTCGGTGTAAGCAGCATGAAGATATCTGCCCCAACTCATATTCATCACTTGCACATTAGGTGCGGCCGCGCCATTCTTGATACTGCTCCATTAGCTTTTGTTGCTTCAGGCAAAAGCGATGATTTTCGCTGATTTTTTCCTTCGGCAGAATGGGAGAGCAGCCCCTCCACCATCTCCCTCAAGTTGTCATAAACTGTTGATCATTTTCCTCACAGCACAACAAGAACGTTACACGAGATGAAAGGTTAACGCAAACAAGCACTGACTGTCAACTGTTCTTTTTTTTTTTACTGAAGAACGAAAGGCGTACATATAGAGACATTGAAAGACTTGTCAAGACAACAGAAGTTGTCCGGAAGGTACGTGGGAGGTCAGATGACTCAATTCCTTCTCGGATATTGCAATGAAAAGGTTGCTGATACACATCGTACCTTTGTGGTGAATATGGAAGGGGTCTATTGCCTCGCGTGTTAATTTATCCCTGTGTCAGAACAGGATGCGCGTGTTCTTGTAATCAGGAGCGCATTTGCGTCCCTTGCATCGAAAAGTAGACTGGGAAAGAGGGCCCCCTTTTGCTCTCCCTTCTGCGTAATCTTTCTCATGCTTGCATTGGAATTTGCTGCAGTGAGCGTCTGTGTGGGAATAGGGATCATTTTTTCTTGTGTTCTCATGCTTCATTACACTTTCGCTGACACACTTACTAGTTTGGTCAATTTACATGGCACCGCATGAGAATGGGACCTTATATACTACCCCCACCTCGCAGGGTACAGACGGCGACACATGACGCACCTGACAAGCATCCGTCTTGCCGTCTTGCCTCGAACTGATCTGTTTTCACATTGTTCTAAGTTTTTAGGCGCAGAAAAGACGACATCAATGTCGTGCCTATAAGCAGCTTTTTTCAGCCCATGTGACAAGCAGAGTGCATATGGGACCACAGACGGCCTTTCATTATTTTTGCCTTCTTTGTGCTGAACCCCATTTTTAAGCTCTCTAAGAATTTCCTCCACTGCCCTGGAAACGAAAACTGCTTGCTTGAGCCAAACTGCTTTCCCCAGTCCTTTGATGCCAATATATTGCCACGATCACCATAACAGCCTCTGAGCGCATATGTCAGGATACACTAAATAAACACACTTTCCAGCACCTCATTTGGCAGTTCGTTGACTACGTTCTGTATCTCTCCTGTCCAAGCATCAGCCAAAATGACCATCTCAGTGGTTCTGCTTGAGTTTTTCACTTTTTAAAGATTGTATGCGTTGTACTCAGAGGTTGACTGTTGTGTCAGCCTGCGGAGCCATATACTTGTTTCGGGGCCTCTTCAGTCAAAACCGATTTCGCTATTGACCCGTCCCCGCGTACCTTGATTAGTGAATAATATCTCAGTCAGAGATATGCCGATCATTTAAACAATCAAGCAATCTCCTTTGTTGCTCACTGAGCGCAGACACACTCAGAACTCAATGCGAGTATCAAGCGGTGCGAAGAATAATAAAAAAGCAATATTTTGTCTAATATTCGCTAAGCTTTACATTTTAAACAATGTCCTTTTTATAAGAACATAGCATGCGTTCTTTGGTAACTGCACCTACAAATCCTACTGCGTTCCCATTCGTCCTTTGATCTTTCTTAAATGGAGTGATCCCGCAAGCGGGATACAGAAATCAGTGCAGAAAGTGACAGGTACGGCTAATTAGTTGAAAAAGGCATATTTCTAGATGTAAACGTTATTCTACTCTGTTTAATTTTTTTGGCAAAAAAGATATAACTTGGCGGTCGGGGAGACTGTTAATTTTATCATGACACTTGCTTAAGCATATTATCAATATATTTTTAACATATTCGACATGTTATATTTCTAATGTATGCGGACCTGTCTATTTTCACAGAAAGCAACCTGTCAGCGTAAATATTTTGAAGAAAATATTTGTCTATTTTTTTTAGAATTGACACGGAAAGAGAAAAAGGCAGAAAGAGCGATGATGCTTCAAAGTATCCCATTTGTTTGCTCTAGCCTCTGGTTCTTGAAGCTGCGATGTCTGGAGAACTGAGCGGTAAACTCATTTCGCGAATGATTAATGCTAAGGTCGCGCTTTACACAAGCGCCTATTTTAGATCTTTAGCCCAGAGATGAATGTTGAAATAAAGCGACGAGGATTCGAAGCTTAAGGATATTTACGTTTCAGAAGCAACGGCCACTGCAGTGTGAGCCCATCGTCATCAATCCTAAGCAATCCAAGACGCGGTAATTCATTTTCGACAGCCAGCCTAAAGAAAAGCAAACGTTCTTTTTATGGTTCATTCTTTAATTTCCACCAGCCGAAGGTTTTCTAGGCGCAGGAGCTTGAATTTGGAAGGATGTTAAAGAGGGCGTCCACAATAGATTACGATCATTTGCATTTCGGCTAGTTAGTGTTCATTACAGAACAGGATGGAAAATAAGCCTTAGACATTGAACGCAAAGGTTGTAAGCAACACAGGTTCCAGTCTAACAAATGAACGCTTGCCTCGCAGAAGTCAGAGTGTAAGAAATTGAAAACGTCACCATTTATATTTCAGTGGGCATAGTGAGGCTCTTGATGCAAGTACGCAAGCCCAATACTTTAGGATCATTAGCATGTGGGCTAGTTAGCATACATTTTAGAGCAAGATGGAAAACAAGCCTGAGACATAGAACAAAACAAGGAGTGTACGCTACAGAGGTTGCTGACTAAGAACTGAAAGTTTGTCCCATAGAATGTAGATAGAAGCCCAATACTTTAGGATCATTAGCATGTGCGCTAGGCAGCATACATTTCAGAGCAGGATGGAAAATAAGCCTGAGACATGGAACACAACAAGGAGTGTACGCTACAGAGGTTGCTGACCATGAACTGAAAGGTTGTCCCATACAATGTAGATAGCAAGTAATCGAAAACGACATTTGTGTTGCAGTGGGCATAGTCAGGCTGATGATGAAAGTGCGCTAGCCCATATCTGACGATCAGTTCCAGTTGTGCTAATTAGTATATATTACAGAACGGGATGGAAAATAAGCCTGAATCACAGAACACAGCAGTGTGTGCAAAGAACACAAATTGCAGGCTCTCGCGCAGAAGGCACAGTGTAAGAAATTGAAAACATCACCTGAAATGTTAATTCATTAATGGATCAAGGCGGCCGACGCAGGCAGCAGTCAGGTTGTAGAAGGACAGGACAGCCAGCCGGACGCAGCAGCTTCAGACAGAGACTCTCGCTCTAGCCACCAGCGATGACGACGAAGTGCGGCATTGCTGAGTCGTCCTAATTTTAAAATGGTATGTGCCACTAAGCCTGAGGACATCATCATCATCCTAAAATGGCCCTTACGTGAAGCAGTAGCCGTACTGGCAATTTAGGGCGAAGAGATGACCAGAGGGTTATAGTACGGCGTGAGGCGACTAACCTGGACAACCTCACGACCACGACGGTGGTGGTCGGAGGAAGGCGTAACTGACTCAGTGAGGTAGATGACAGGAGACGTGTGTTGAGTGACTCGATAAGTGCCATGGTACTTGGTCGAAATTTTGTTTTCGGCAGGAACCCACAGCCAAACAAGCGAGTGGGCAGAGAACTTTTAAACTGGCTTGGCATTATTTTGCAGGTCTTTGCGATAGCCTTGGGTGTCGGAAGTAAAGGTGCGGAACAGCTGAGGACACTCCTCAGCTTTCTTGGCGACGTGTTTGACAGCTGTGTACTCAAAACGATCAGGGCGGTGGGCTAAAATCATGTCAAGGGTTCAATATGGGTCACAGCCGTATAAAAGGAAGAATATAGAGAACGTAGTCGTCGCTGGTGGGGGGTCCGGTGCGTCACATGCGATTGGAGAGACTGCGCGCCTTGCCTTGGCCATTGGTTCGGAGCACTGCGTACTGTTATGCAAGCGGAAGTTGGTGCGCACTGGTTTCCGATGCTGCAGTAGTAGCGCCTTCCACTGCGGCTGGCGCACCTTGACGAGCGGCAACACGTAGGGTGATGCCCCCAGCACTGCGGAGTTCAAGGTCCCTCAGAGGGCCTTGCTATGAACGGCTTGGCCTCGCGGGGTCAGATTGTGCAAACTGGAGGTAGTCCTCATCATGTGCAGGCGCGCCTGTTGACCGCGGCGATGGTCGACAGCGAAGCCCAGTTAACGCAGAGAGCGTCATCACGGGAGGCACCTCTTTCTCTATTTTAAAGCGAAAGCTTTACTGCTTGCACTTTCAGCCTTTGCTGTGGCGCGGCGGTGCCACCATTGACCTTTAGTTGATCTCTTTGTGACGTCATGTGTGATATCACGCCGAAGAGAAGGGCGACCGACTCGCGCCGTCGCAAGCCGCTGCGGTGCCACCACCGGCACCTGACTGCTGCGCTCTCCCCTAGGAGCGCGATTGTGGCGTTACGCTGAATAGATTAGGCTCGACTCACGTCGCTAGAAAGCAGTAGCTGTGCCAACCACCAGCGGCTTAACATTGGTTCGCGATCTCGCGCCGTCCGTGTGCGACGGCGGTGTACATGAACGGCGGCCTGACTGGACTGGATGGGATTGGAATGGTTTAGAATAGATTAGATTACATTGGATTGAATTGCATTGCATTGGATTCGATTGGATTGGGTTGTATAACAGATGCATCGCCACAAGTCTAACCACAAGCACCACCACCAGCTACACTACCAGCTGAACCATGGCGTAGGTACGGATATTGCTTTCGCAATTACCCGGCTTAACCGAGCTAAGCCACAGCGAATTTTTTTTACTCTTTCACTCCCGCATACCTCCCTTTCCTCACGGTGCGGTTCAGGTGTCCCCAGAGATTTCAGACAGGTACTGTGCTATTTCCTTACCTTAAAACAGCACAAAAGATTTTGGCAAGCATGCGCGACGCCAGGTTGGTGCGCAGCGCGTTCTGTAGGCTATATAGGGGACTTCGTGCCACGCAGCTGCGAGCCCAGGCCGCACAAAACGGCTGACAACTGCGCCGAGGACCTCCTGGGTGGACCCTCTCACGCGAGCTGCCTCTCCTACCGGACTTACAGACCACAGGACGATGTCATCCACGTATATTATGATATAACTTATGGCGGAATGAAACGCGAACACAGATACGAGGTCTGTTAGAAAAGTATCCGACCTTATTTTTTTTTTGCGAACACCTGACGGATATGAAACAAGCGCGCTTGCACAAGCAGACCTTGAACCGTCGTGCGCATGCACGAATTTTTTCCCGCCTGCCAATAGCGTCAGTCGCTGGGAGGCAGCGTTTGAGTGAGGTAGTGCGCAGTGCTCTCGTCGGTTTTTTAGTGCAAGCAAAATGGCGGTGTGGCAGGAGCAGCGCTAATGCATCAAATTTTGCCAGAAACGGGGCAACAGCCAAGTGGAAACCATTCGGAATATTCAGACGGTTTTCGGTGATGATGCTTAGAGCAGCACACAAATTAAGCAATAGTACAACTGGTCTAAAGATGGCCGCACATCGGTGGAGAGCGAGCCACGCTCCAGTCGGCCATCAACATGCCGAAATGGCCAGGTCATTGCTGAAGTGAACGCTCTAGTGATGCGGGACCGTCGTGTGACTATCCGAGAAATTGCGGAAGAGGTGAACATCAGTAGTTTTTCTGCACATTTCATTATCACCGAAGATTTGGCCATGAAGAGAGTTGTGGCGAAATTCGCGCCGAAGCTGCTCACGGTGGAGCAAAAGCAGCTTCGTGTTGAAGTCTCACAGGACACGCTGGATTCCACAAACAGTGACAGCGACTTCATCAACACCATAATCACTGGTGACGAGTCTTGGGTATGCGGGTACGACCCGGAAACCACATCCTAGTCGTCACAGTAGAAGCATTCCACATCCCCACGACCAAAGAAGGCCTGCCAAATGCTCAGCAACGTCAATGTGATGCTGACTGCTTTCTTGGACTCTCGCTGTGTGGCAGACCACGAGTACGCACACCCCAGGGTCAAACAATGATCAAAGCGTATTACAGAGGTGTCCTCCGTCGCCTACGCGATGCTGTGCGGCGCAAGAGACCGGAGTTGAGGTCAACAGGAAATTGGTGTATCCATCATGACAATGCTCCTGCACATTCCTCTCATTTGATTCAGATTTGTTTAAAAAAAGACAGACTTCTTTAGTTCCGCACACTCCTTACTCTCTTGATATGGCCCCCTGCGACTTCTGGTTGTTTCCGAAAATCAAGAGGTCATTGAAAGGAGCGCGATATCAGACAAGAGAGGACATTATGGCTGCAACGACAGCTGAGCTAAACTCCATTCCGAAAAATGCCTTTTCGGAATACTTCCAACAGTGGCAGCGCATCTGGGAGAAGTGTGTGGAGTCCCAAGGAGACTACTTTGAAGGTAATTAGGTTTCCAACGCTCCAGTTATGCCATTTTTTTTTCTTCGGCCAAAGGTCGGATACTTTTCTAACAGACCTCGTATGAGGCGCTTGTGGACTTTTCAGCGAGATATTCTTTTACCATTGTATGAACGTGTTCATCAGCTGACCCCTCACCCAGAAACATGAATCAGGTTATTTGTACACTGCAGCTGAAAGTACACAGGTAAAATATTTTGTCTTCTTTACAGGCGCTGTTTGCATTTCTTTCGGCCTTGCTGTACTTAATGAGCCGGTGTTCCGTGGGAAGGCTGCTCGGCACCGTTGGCAGTGCAGCATTTAATGGAAATGGGGATAACACCGTTTCCTGCTGGACAGTAAAGTCTGCCAGTCGAGTCGCAAAGAGACCTCTGTCCCCATTTCCACGCACGCGTATGCTGCGCCCGCTAAGATAGTCCTCCAAAAAGGCAAGAGACGCCTTGTCACCTGTTCACATTTTAGTGTTGCGAAGATGGCTTCATGGCGGATGTTGTTAAGCACGCTCGAAACCTAGCAACTACAGTAGCAGGGTTACCCATCGCGCCGCCACGGTGTGGTCGAGTGCGCAGGCAACGCCCTTGATTAATCTTGCAGTGTATCTGTTGAAAACCAATATGACGCTTATCACAACTCCGCAGCCGCAGTCTGCTCGTGGAATCGCTGTAGACCCATGTGTTTCATCAGCTGGCACGTGGCCGAGGTGCCACGTGCCAGCTGATGAAACACATCAGCTGTCTTGTACACGCAGAGCCATTATAACGACTACATTGGCTATTATAAGGCTATTTTTATGCTACTATAACGGGCATCCTTGGTGCGACATACAAGCTTTATTGCGATGAAACACAGAAACAGCGCGACTAGCTGCTAGAGTAAATATATAAGAAGCGGTTTTTTCAACACTTTTACGGACAGTTTCAAAGATGCAGGAGACAGGCTTAAAGAAGTACAGATTTAAAGGTGCACTGAAGAGGAATCAGAACTCCTTTTTTACCGCCGGAACTCGATCTACACGTTCCGAACGTTCTTAGAAAGTTCGTATTTTTCTCCTGTGAGGTCGATTGCCCTAACTTAAATCCGATTAAACGTCCCGGCTGCCGCCTTTTTCTCTTATGTCCCCGCAGACGGTGGGAGGAGTCAGCCAACCTTTCACCCAGTCCCGTGGCGGCTTGCCGCTCTGCCATCGGTGTAGTGATACGTAGTGATCGGCGAAAATAAGGAGTCCACTCATATTTTTATATCCGTGGGCATAATATTCAGCTATGTAGTCTCTGACTAGATCTATTTATTCACGGAAACCTACAAACAAAATAAAACCGATAGCAAAGCCGCCACACGACTGCCTGAAAGGCACTCCATGCGTTGGTCGACTCCTACCACCGTCTGCGGGGAACTTCAACAAAAGGCAGGAGCCGGACGTTAATCCGATTTAAATTAGGGAAATCGGCCCCACAGGACTGTTTGAAGTTTATAAGAATGCCCAGAACGTGTAGATCGAGTTCCAGCAGTAAAAAAGACGAGTTTAGATTCTTCTTCAGTGCACCTTCAACTAATGCAAATCTCTGAGGCTTTTGCCGCATATGAACTCACTTCGTGATGCCAGTTTTCTTTCACAACCATCAGCCCTTGAGAACAGTCCCCAGTGTAGTACATCGTGCCATTAAGTGCCAGCTGGAATTCAAACATGCATACAAAATCCTGCATTCATTTGTTCTACCAACGGTTGAAACATATAAATATTACATATAATTTAACGTTTTTCTTGAAGCGAGGCACATTCAGACACGTAATGATGCCTCGAAATTCTGTTGCTGCAAATCATTATCGCCCTTCCAGTCAATAAATTTTATTTGGGAAACTATTTCACATGACATATTTTGAAAACTGTGAAGTGCAACACATAAAATCCTTAGTACTGTAGTGTACAAGTGCCTATATGTTTAGTTCGTATATGTAACTGTGCACTGCAGAAAAAATATTATTCTCATCACTTGGCTCGAAGTTAAGTACAAAGAGAGAAGAGTTCATAATTGTATTTCGTGTTGGATCAACGAAAAATGTTACATTTGAACTGGCGCTTTTTTTTTCGCCATAATGGCTTTATTATAGTAAGGTGATGTGTACGTTTCAGAAAACTGTGCAGAAGTCATGTTTGCCTTATAGGGGCGTTGTACTATGAGGTATTAACTTGAACTTGAAAAATTCAGCCGGTTATTCCCTTATTCGTTGAACTGAGGGTTATGTTTTCTCCAAAGTGTAGGAGATATTTCAATTTAGAGTGCTTTTTTTACAACTTCTGGCCCCACCTTGAAGTCATTATTCATCAAGATCATGTTAATGGCTTAAAAGCACGCTAAGGTCTAACTCAAGTGGGTGTTCCACGATAGATCAAGACTTTGTGATGACAATGAGCGAAATTTCACTCTAAAGAGATCTTTTATTAACTAGATGGCTCTAGATATCGAAATGCCGGTATCGCCGCTACCAGCTCGTTAAGGAAGCGAGCTGCGGTGACGTCAAGGGAGCTTTTACCCGGATCTTCTTTATGGGTAAAAACCACAGACATTCACTTCCAAGACGCTGATTAGGGACTCGTTTTTGGTCCCGACGTCAGGAGTCTGACGCGCGTAGACGGAAAAAAACAGTGTATTTTAATCAAATTTCTTTTTTAGGAGCAAATGAGTCTATGAGTGCACAAGAAACATTACGTATCCACAAAAAGTAAAACAACCGATGTTCACGTACTAGCAAAATTCGTCGGAATTCTCTCTGCGTGCCTTCAAAACCAGCTGAAAAAGTTTCGACCATATATTGATCATGTTATCAAACGCAATATTTTAGTTGCAGGGGCAAATTTGCCTTAACGACGTACAAATAATATGGGTCGGCATTTAGCTGCAACTATGGTGATCGAATGAACGAAGACAGCTGTCATATTTTGGCCGGAGCGGAAGGCACGCTGACACCTTCTGGTCAGCAGTGACCCAGAAAATGAAACAACGGTCTGCCAAAATAACAATGCCGGTAATGAAGTGCGCAAGCACCCATATTTAGTGAAAATCAAACAGTTTTCTGAGCGAATTTGTGTCTATAAGGAATTTTGAAGGAGCGAATTTTGTTTTCGTCTATCCTTTGTACCAACTCACCCCCCTAACACCCTCTGTAACGCTTCATAGGCCTTCTCTGTCTGTCTGAAAAACTATTCCTCTTACATAAGAGGAAGGAAGTTTGAGATGTCCCGGAAGGGGCCACCTCTCACAATCACTACGTGTGCTCCTAAGTACAGTAGCCCATTGGCGAACGCCGCGGCTCGGGCTCGCTCGACCAGGGCTCACCAGGTCGGAGCAGCCCAGCAAGGCTGCCTCCCAGTCATCCAGGGTGGGGTTGGGTTTTGGGGCAAGGGTTGGGTTTGACTGACATAGACGAAGACAAGTCCTCTTGTCGAAACGTTGGCTTAAGCAACCTGAGGTTTTCCCCTTCCTTGTTCATTTTCTGATCGCCAAGGACCATCTACCACACCCTCTCTCTACCATGCTCATACCATGTGCAAGATGTTTGAAGACTTCTCCGCACAGTACGTGCACTTTCGTGTACATGCAGGGTGCAAGTGCTTTAAAATTGCCGGGTCCAGCAGCGTTTTTGTGTAAACACTGAAGCTTGTGCCTTCCTCTGCCTTTGTAAGGCCCTTATAGGGCTTAGGATAAATTGCGTGGCCGGACTGGTATAATTCAGTAATTTTTCGAAAAGTGAGGGCCGGATTGGGTTCAGGATTCGTTTCGCAAGGGTGTCAAGGCGTTGCCCAGAGAGTAATCGCGCGGGTGGCGGCATGTGCCGTTTCATTGCCTTTGCGGTCCATATGAGCAGGAGCTCATATGGAGCTCGAGGTAGTCGCTATTTCGAAGGATGCGACACTCAAAGAAAGAATTGTATCGCTGTTGAATATTTCTGCAGCCCCTCTCGGAGCGTTAGGCCGTTCACCATGACGTATCGGTGGACGACGGCGGCCGTGTACCACCCCCCATGGTGAGGGGCGGAGGCGTCCACGTAGAAAAGTCCGCGTTTGTTCCCATAGTGGCGGGTTAGTGCCTCCACGTGCCCAAGGCGCCTGCCACTGTGGTCGTCACGTGTCATGTTGGCCGGAAGAGGACGCACGTGCAGGGCGTATCTCCAGACTTCGGGGATGCGTACACTCTCTTTACTCAGTGTTGTGTGGTGGATCTGTATTTTATTTATTTTTATTTATTTACATTTCTGCAGCGCCATGAAGGCATAATTGCAGAGGGGAATACATACATCAACAATCAATCGTACAGCATGTGCCAACTGTTTGTACAGGATAGGAAAGAATGGATGTCAGAGGATGAAAAAGGTCGTCAACAGAGCATTCACATCAGTCAATTGGTCGGGAAAGAACAAGAAGAGGAAAAGCACGAAAACAGCAGATGAACATGGGGGTACATCACAGTTCCGACAACAGTGCTCGGAACTTTTCTTCGGACTGGTATTGAACAATGCTATGAGGCAGCTTATTCCATTCATTGATGGCGTGCGGGAAGAAAGAGTGTTTGAACACGTTAGTGCGGCATTTTATTGGGCTAACAGGCGGCTTCCCGACGGCGTCTTTGAAAGTCTTGTCTATCGATTGATCAATGTGCCTCCCGCAGCTCCGCAAAAGTGCTTCCCATGCCCAGGCGCAAGAGGCGTTAGTTTGACATGTTCGCCGGGAGATCGACGGTACCCTTGTAGATCTTTCTGAGAATCACCTCGAGGGCTCTCTCGTCAAAATCTGTGAAGGTAAGGATTCGAGTACAGTACTCGACTAGGCACCAAACATGTGTTGAGCCACAGTCGGTCAGGCTTAGGTTAGTGAGTATGATCTCGTGTGTTACATTGTCAAATGCCCCTTTAAGATCCAAGGTGAGTACTACCTGGTCATTGCGGGGGCATTCGAGGGAGTCAAGGATTTCCCGTTTAAGTTGCAGGAGGACATCCTGTGCGGATCTGTGTGGGCGGAATCCGAACATGGTGCTCGAAAAGGCATGTTTGTGTTCAAGATATGCAGATAACCGATCCCGCACCATCGTCTCCATTAGATTGCCCACACAAGAGGTGAGAGAGATGGGGCGAAGGTTATCTGTGCCATATGGTTTGTCTGGTTTAGGAATAAATGTGACAACAGCTGTTTTCCAGTCTATTGGCAGGGGGGTGTCCCCGCGCCAAATTGCAGGGATGTAGTCGAGGAGGGACTGGTATGCCAAGTCGGGCAGGTTCGTCAAAAGCTTGACGGTGACCTTGTCCCTTCCTGGCGCAGTGCCCCGTTTCATTTTGGCAAGAGCCGCCCGTAGATCATAAAGCTGCCGGATGGCGGCATGCGGCGCCGCCTCGGCCGCTGTCGCGTCGGTCAGAAACATGAAAGCGCCCGCGACGCGCGCCACGGGAAGCAAGGGCAAGGCGTTCACGAAGTGGAAACCGCGTCCAGTGCCCAAACCCGCTCTTGAAGACTACATTATAGTCATAAAGCCCCGAGAAAGTGTTTCCCTTCACGCGGCGTTCACGCAAAGCGGCTACGCTACCGCTATTTCGGCGTACTTAGGGCCGAAACGGGCACACGCCATCTAAGTTCTGCCCTCGCGAGACGAAAACATCATCATCGTGCATACCCTGGACATCGACGCGGTCGACCGGATCATCGGGGACTTTGCAGTTAATACTGTGAAGGAATCGGTCAAGCTTCAAGGTTACCTAAGACAAGACGGCGGCAACACATGTCACGGAGTGACCGTGGACCATAACACGGACACCCCGGAAACAACGAGTGTGCTGGCGCGCCGGCACCATCGTAGAAATTTGGAACATCCAACAAAGCACGCATCATCTTCGCCCCATTACATGCATTATGACAACATGGTCGGGTCTGGGCAAAATTATTACAAAACTATCCCGGCCTGCGGCCAGTGTTGGGCCGTCGAGCATCGCGCGGATGCATGTCCGAACCTGCAGCCGGACACGTGTGGACTCTGCGGACTCCAAGCTCCGCTAGTTGAGGTAGTGCGGGTCCCTCACAACTGTGCACCCCGGTGTATTGTGTGCGGTGCCACCCATGCCATCAACTCACTCGACTGTGTGGCAAAATTTCCGACACCCAAAATGACCAGCCATATGGGAAAGAAAAAGAAATCGGCACCCAAGAAGAAAAGCCGCCCTCTTGGGCCTCCAACCTCTAACACCGTGAAGCTGGCGCCACCTCCCGGAGGTGCTGGCAGGCGACCGTCAACCTGGGCTAATATGGTCAGAACAGGACACCTGGTGAGTGATTCGGGTGGTGCTGCTTCCTCCCCCCTTCTCACTCCCCTCCCTGGGCCCCGCAGCGCCGATAAAAATCAAAAATTCATCAAAAATTCTCCGGAAAAGTTCTGGAGGTATATAAATAGAAAAAATGTGACTGCTTCTTCACCTACACACGGAAAACAGCAAGCTGACTCATTTAACAGTTACTTCCAATCCACTTTCACTGCCGACAATAATGTCTTAGGAACATTCGCGTGTCATAGCAATGAGTCAACACAACTTTCAGGCGCTCCAGTCATAAGTGTACATGGGATTCTTTCTTTGTTATTGAACCTTAATGAAAAAAAGAGTTGCGGTCCTGATAAAATTCCGAACTGCTTTCTTAGGCGTTATGCTGAACCTATTAGCCAATACCTCTATCTAATATTTTCCAAGTCACTCGAGGACAGCTGTCTGCCAGCTGAATGGAAGATAGCAAAAGTAGTTCCCATTCACAAATCAGGAGACGTAACGTCCCCGTCTAATTATCGGCCTATATCCCTCACATGTACCTGTTGCAAAATACTTGAGCATATTTTATTAAAATTTCTTAAAGAACACACCGAGACCAAGAACATCATTCATCATAACCAGCATGGCTTCAGAGCAGGCTTGTCCACTGTTACCCAGCTCACAGAAATTTTTCATGACCTCGCGCAGGGAATCAACGACCAAAGCCAAACCTACATAATATTCCTTGATTACTCGAAAGCTTTTGATCGTGTAACGCATACCAAACTGAACTTCAAGTTAAATAAGATACTTGGCGACGGTCCCGTTACGAGGTGGATAGCCAGCTACTTATCGGAACGCCAACAATACGTGCAATACAATGACCATGCCTCTGACATTGTTCCGGTTATTTCTGGTGTGCCGCAGGGCTCTGTGCTTGCACCATTTTTATTTATTCTATACATAAATGACATAACATATCACGTGGATGTAAAGGTGCGTCTCTTTGCTGATGATTGCGTGCTATATCAAAAAATAAACAGTCAAGCAGACCAAGAAAAGTTAAACACAGCTCTAAGCAACGTCGTACAGTGGTGTAATACATGGCAAATGGTGATCAACATGGAAAAGACTGTAGTGATGTCAGTCACAAATAAGAAAACAAAACTTAGCTTCCCTTATGGCGCAGGCAACGAAGTTCTTAAAACAGTAACTGAAAAGAAATACCTTGGTGTGATTATTTCTGACGATCTCAGCTCCAAAGCCCAAGTACAAAATATTACCAAAAAAGCCATGAGTAGTTTATACTTCCTTAAACGCGCCTTGCGCTTTGCAACATCAGATACGAAGTTACTCGCGTATAAGGTCCTTATCCGCCCAATCTTAGAATATGCAAACGTCGTCTGGTTTCCGTATATGCAAAAAGATGTACACATGCTCGAATCAGTTCAACGAAAAGCGGTTCGCTTTATCTACCACAGATACCGGCGGACTGACTCTCCCACGGAGCTGCTTTCCCGCGCAGGCCTCGACACATTATCAAGTCGCGTAACACTTCATAGACTCAAGTTTTTATATCAATTAACTCATAATGCATTCAACATGGATCCTGCTACTTACATTAGTTTTAACCGTTCTAGAGGCACACGTCACAAGCATGATTTTACGATTAATGAATACTTCTGTGCTAACAACACATATTATTTTTCTTTCTTTCCCCGAGCAGTAAGGGAATGGAACGCCCTAGATAAATCTATAACTGCGCAGCATTCCTTAGAAAAATTCATGGAGCTTGCAGTCTCATCAGTTTTGTCATCAAGCCAGAATTGATGACCATCCATAGTCTGTATTGGTTTTATGTTGCTTTTTTTTTTTTGCTCACTCGATTATGTACCAAATGTATGATTGTATTAATGAATACTTTGATACGTGTTTGAACACATGTTTTGAAGGCCAGAGTTGGCTTTCTTCCGTTTTCTGTTTTTCATTTGATGTGATTCCGCATATGAATGCTGATTTCTTGTCTTTTAAACCTGATTGCTGGCTTTTGTTTTATTGTGTTGTTAACTTGCATCTTGTTATTTATAAATCCACTCCTGTAACAGTCCCAAGAAGGGACTAACAGTATGTTCAAATAAAATAAAAAAATAAATAAAAATCATATAGCAGCACCTAGGCCCCTAAAACGAGATACTGCTAAAAAAAATTCGAGAATTGGAATCTAAAATGCCCCAGCCACCTTCTCCCCCTTATACTGCCGCGGCTGAAAGGGAGAGTGAGCTCGTGGCGACGAAGGCGGCACCAAGTGCTGAGACCGCATTGCAAGCCCATTTCGAGGGCCGCTTCGGGGCAATAGACGACCGATTCGCCGCCATAGAAAACCAAATCTCAGTGGTGGTCAACGCCATTTCCAAATTTCAAGAGACAATCCCGGCAATGATCGCCCAACAAATTGCGCATTCCTCGCGGCCCTCGCGCAGGCCCGGCGGTCCCTACCAGGACGTATCCGGACGCCGTCTAAAACCGCCGAGGCGCTCCCCTGAGGTAGAGTTACTGTATATGTTACCAAAGGTAGCACAGTTGCGCGTCTGTTTTCCCTCGCCGCTCCGAACGCCATTCGCCGAGAGGCGATCACATGATTTTCGTGACGTCGTGTGCTCAATACTTTTCGGAGAAGCTGACTTCACAGGTGCAGCGCCAAGCGAACCCTTGTCAGCTCGACGCCTCATGTGAGCCCGCGCTGTCGGCTACATTTTATACATTTTTTGTGCACACCTGTGGCGTCAGGTTTGGTAGTCTGCAGTGGTAGTGACGGACGCGGTCGTCAGTTATGACTGGGTGCAGTGCGCAAAACTGCAGCCACCACACGGGAAACGGCAAAGCGTTTTACGCAGTGCCAGACAGGATAGGCAAAAATCGCATGTAAACAAGTGTCGCAAATCTTGATGCCGCGAATAATTTCAGCTAGAAGACAGCAAATCAGCCTATAACCTCGGCCTTAAAAAATCCAGGAGTCGCGAAATGTTTTGATATTGGGACCTACCCGGAATCTACGAATGAGTACGAAAATGCAAAGCGGAACATTAAATTAGTTTTTCCGAACAATAAGGATCAAGCAGGCAGGAAAACCTACCACAGTAATCAACAACAACTTTTGTAATTTAATAACTACGGTGAAACGATAGTGCTTTTTGATAAAAAATGAGGAAAGTTAAATAATATCTACTTGTAAGAGTACTTTTAAGGTCCTTTAAAGATCCGTCCTATCACTGCATTTAGCACCGGGGTACATTTTGTGAAATGTGTTGGGCAAGCAATTGAGTAATAATTTTTTCGTTATGTCAGACTCGCCTCGTTCGATGCATTGGCGTCGCTTTAGTCTGCTTGCCTACAACAAGCTGCACAATTTTTTTAATGTGGTTCTAGACAGATGCGTGTTCGTATTTTCCGCGCATAACTCGTACAGAACACTCGGCGGTGCTAGTTGTGAAAAAAACAATTCATCGCTATACTCTTTTTGTTCTTAAGACGTGCACGCAGGAAGACAGGATGGGACAGACGCTGTCTCATCTGGAACGAAACTGCTTGTTTTTCTGAAATTACTGGTTCCAGAAAAAAAAAAAAACTCGCAGGCCGTTTCCAGTCTTTTTTCGTCAGTTTGTCATGATTACGAGTTGCTGTTAACCTTTGGCGATTTTTTTTTCGTGCTGTATGCACACCCTCGGCAAATCACAGATTAGTTTTCACCGTTACGTTTAGAAACTTGCCATCTAGTCAATCTATTTAAAGGAGAAAAAAACAGCCCAAGCGCCCTACACAGCGATCTACGCAGCCCCTGTACGTACCAGAAGTGGCTTTCCCGCCCAGCTTGGAACACGATGGCGGACCTTCGTGCAACTCTGCTCCCTGCGGGAGCATATACAGGAACTCTACCCTGAGGTTGACAACGATGACAGCTGCTCGCTATCCGGTATGGAGGACGCCTCCCTCCCCGCGACTGCTGGCTTCGGGGCAGCGTCACTACAACCCGTCCTTAACCTAAATGGCTATGGCGAGTAGCCTTAATATCAGGCGTTCCCCAAGAACCAATTCGGCCACCCCCGTCGAAATTGTCCAGTGGAACTGTCGAGGCTTCCGCTCCCGCGCAAAGCGGTCGGATCTCCGTCTTTTCCTTTCAGCCCTCGACTCGCTTCCGGCGGCGGTTGCCCTCCAGTAGCCAGGGAGCGGCGCAAGCTCTACAAATTACATCACCTTCCAGCAGGGCCTCTCTTGTTGTGTCTGTGTGCATACAAATTATACGGCAAATCTAGTCGACTTGCAACTTCACACTGAATATTCGTACGTGATGGTGGCACTCCGTCCGCTGAAGAAACGTGATGCACCACTCCACACACCCAACACCTGCTGTTCCCCCAGGCTCAAAACTGTAGCGTTCGCAGCACTCGTTAGCCGCGCTTTAAAGGCTGCGGGCAGGGACCCCCTTGTAATTGTAGGCGATTTCAACGCCCGCAGTACGTTTGGGGTTACGTGCGTGAGGAAAAGCGGGTACGCAAGCTAGCGTCACTTGCGTCCACGTTGGGCTTGACTCTCCACACCGAGCCTGCATATCCAACGCGGGTGGGTAACTCCATGACCCGGGATACGTGTCTGGATCTTACCTTTACCAAAAACATTACTCCCGCAGAGTGGGCAAAGATGGAGGAAACCCTCGGTAGTGACCACTGTCATATCAATACCACCGGAAGGGTTAAACTATTGGTAAGGCCCCATGCACAACATGAGCTCCCCGACTAGAATAAGTTCCGGCAAAGCTACATCAGTTCAGCCTCTATCCACGAACAAAGATAGCACGCGTAGACACAAGGATTGGTTACAGACCTTCGTTGAATAGAAACTCAAATTCGACTCTCGGAAGCAACGCCTCTGGGAGGTGAGGCACAGCCTCTTCCGCAGATGGCGCCACCAAAAACATAACAGAAGGCTTTAGATTCTTATCGCCGACCTCACCCAGCGAGCGGCAGACTACGCGGCCCAACTCGCCGACTCGAAACGGGTCTAGACTGAGTCGAACGGGGCTAGACAAATGTCTAGTCGGTGCACGTGATGCCTCTTCTGCGCCCAAACTGACCCGACTCAAACTCTCGCCGAGACATAAAAACATCTGCAACGAGCTATTCATAGCTTCGGTGGAAATACCTCAAAACTACAGTGCAAACTTCGCGACCAGTATCTGTGCACTCAACAGGACCCTCGAGAGCCCGCGTACTCGTATGCAGGTTCAGAGAACAAGGAACTGGATCAGCCGTTCCTGCTGCAGGACCTGACGGCGGCCCTCGGTAAAATGAAATGAGGAACGGCACTGGGCCGGGACAAGATAACTTTGAAACTGCTTGCAATCTTCCCGACCCGGCCTACCAAACCGTCATAGATTTAATGAACTCAATCAGGCTCGTTGAGGCGCAACTTCCAATGCATTGGAAGACCGCCCTGGTGACTTTCATTCCGAAAACCGGAAAAGCCACAAACAAAGACAACATCCGCCCCATTTCGCTCACGTCTTGTGTGGGAAAGCTGATGGAGACTATGGTGCGGGACAGGCTGTCTGGGTTTCTGGAAAACCAAAATCCATTCGCAGACACCATATTCGCTTTCCTCCTGCATCGTCCTGCGGAGGATGTTATGTTTCAACTCGGCCGAAAAATACTGAACTCTGTCGAATATCCCCTCAACGATGAGGCACTACTCGCCCTAAATTCGAAGAGGGCATTCGGCAACGTCACAGACGAAATTATTCGGCAACATCTCTACCAGACCAACTGTGGACATAACACCTTTCGGTATATCAAGCAATTTCTCTCGGATCGACAATCTCACATCTCAATTCAATACGAATAACACACCCTCTATCAACTGGAAGCGATAGGAACCCCACAGGGCGCGGTCCTCTCGCCGTTGCTTTTCAATCTGCTCATGATGAAACTCCCGGCTCAGCTGGCACAGGTCGAAGACGTCCAGCATGCCCTGTATCCTGACGACATAACAATCTGGGCCAAACACGGATCGGTTGGAGACATTGAAGCCAACCTGCAAAAAGCGGCGCATATCGTGGACGCTTACGCTCGACGCTGTGGCTTTCGATGCTCCCCGTCAAATCCGAATTTGTGCACATTCGCCTGCTGCCTATTTGCACAACCAAAAGGAAACTATCTCTGGACAGCGGTACGATACCCGAAAACAATGAGGTTACAGAAAATGGTCTCTGTCCGAAACATCGACGGGATGATACAACACTAGCCAAACTGCGGTAGGTGGGGGGCCAGGTTGGCCGGATGGTACGGCGGATTTCCAATAAACGCAAGGGGTTACGGTGCAAAGACACCGTGCGCCGTGCGATGTAACACACGAGATCATACTCACTAACCTGCGTCAGACCGACTGTGGATCAACGCATTCCGATACATTTGCCAATTTTTAATGAATCGTCAATCCTACATCCACATCCAAGATAGAGAGCATGGTCCTTACCTACTAGGCACGCGGGGAAACCCCAAGGGGCGGTACTTTCCCCGCTGCTCTTCAATCTGGCTATGATGCACCTGCCAGCACAGGTGGATGGTGTTGCCGGCGTGCAGCACGCCCTGTACTCAGATGACATCACTCTGTGGGCCACGAGGGCAGCACAGGGGACATTGAAACCAGCCTGCAAACAGCGGCGACGATAGTAGACCGCTCGCCCACCGCTGCGGTCTTCAATATTCCCCTAAAAAACCAGAATTTGTGCACCTCCGCCCGTCAGAGAAGAGCACAACTAAAATCTCTCTTTCTATTGAGAGTGGTCCCATACGGGAAAGTGACGAGATACGGGTACTAGGACTATAAATCCACAAACACAGACGGCCAGACACTACATTGGCCAAACTCCGTAAGGTGGGGGACCAGGTGGGCCGCATGGTCCTCCGGGTTTCCAACAAACGCGGGGGGTTACGAAGCAAGGATGTCTTGCGGCTGGCAAACGCCTTTGTAACCAGTCGAATTCTATATTCGGCTCCTTATCTCCACCTACGGAAACAAGATCAGGATGCCCTAGAGGTCATGCTTCACAAAATTATTAAGCGTGCCCTTGACCTTCCCATCAGAACTTCAAACAGTCGGCTTATGACTCTTGGGGAGGTGAACACTTTCCGGGAGCTCCGGGAGGAGCACCTTACAAACCAGTACACGCGCTTGTCGCTAACGGAATCGGGTCGCCTCCTTCTTGCTCGATTCCACATCCAACACACCCCTCCAATGGAAGGCAGGTTTCTCCAGAACTGTGCAGACGTGCCCTCCACGTGCGGCCTCTTCCAGCAAACATATCACACGAAGACCATAATGGTCGGCGCCTGGCACGAGCGGAAGCGCTAGCCCGACATTATGGCAACCAAACAGGTGTATACTACGTGGACGCCTCCGATCCACACCTCGGGGGATGGTACACGGTCGCGGTGGTTCACAACAGCAACACAGTTAACGGCCCCACCTTCAGAGCTAGCAGTGCAACACGAGCAGAAGAGGTCGCGATTGCTCTCGCGGCCTCACATTCCGATTCAAAATACATAATCACCGACTCGCGAGGCGCCTGTCGGAACGTCGAACAAGGCTGCATTCCCTTTCTAGCCTATCGAATCTACCGAAATTGCATACAGGATACGGACCCCGCACACTGTTACCTTACTAAGGTATTTACTAAGGTAATCGCTAATAGAGTCCGGACAACCTTGGACTTCAGTGAACCAAATGATCAGGCAGGCTTCCGTAAAGGATACTCGAGAATAGACCACATTCACACTATCAATCAGGTGATAGAGAAATGCGCAGAATATAACCAACCCCTATATACGAGGTCTGTTAGAAAAGTATCCGACCTTGTGCCGAAGAAAAAAAACTGGGATAACTGGAGCGTTGGAAACCTAATCACCTTCAAAGTAGTCTTCTTGGGACTCCACATACTTCTCCCAGTGGTGCTGCCATTGTTGGAAGTATTCCGAAAAGGCCCCTTTCGGAATGGAGTTTAGCTCAGCTGTTGTTGCAGCGATAATGTGCTCTCTTGTCTCAAATCGCGCTCCTTTCAATGGCCTCTTGGTTTTTGGAAACAGCCAGAAGTCACAGGAGGCCATATCAGGAGAGTAAGGAGTCTGTTGAACTACAGCAGTCTGGTTTTTCGCGAAAAAAGTGTGATTTTCGTGCGAGGAATGTGCAGGAGCATTGTCATGATGGATGCGCCAATTTCCTGTTGACCTCAACTTCGGCCTCTTGCGCCGCACAGCACCACGCAGGCGACGGAGGACATCCCTGTAGTATTCTTTTGGTCAATGTTTACTTTGTGGGGTGCGTACCCGCGGTGTGCCACACAGAGGCAGTCAAAGAAAGCAGTCAGCATCACTCTGACATTGCTGCGCACTTGGCGGGCCTTCTTTGGTCTTGGTGACGTGGAATGCTGCCATTGTGACGACTGGGATTTGGTTTCCGGGTCGTACCTGTACACTCAAGACTCGTCACCAGCGATTATGGTGTTGATGAAGTCGGGGTCACTGTTTGTGGAATCCAGCATATCCTGTGAGACTTCAACACGAAGCTGCTTTTGCTCCACCGTGGGCAGCTTCGGCGCGAATTTCGCCGCATCTTTCTCCATGGCCAAATTTTCGGTGATAATGGAATGTGCGGAAAAATTGGTGATGTCCACCTCTTCCAAAATTTCTCGGATAGTCACACGATGGTCCCGCGTCACCAAAGCGTTCACTTTGGCAATGACCTGGTCATTTCGGCATGTTGATGGCTGACCGGAACGTGGCTCTCTCTGCATCGATGTGCCGCCGTTTTTAAACGAATTGTACCACTGCTTAACCTGAGTGCTGCTCATACCATTCTCACAGAAAGCTGTCTGAATATTCTGAATGGTTTCTACTTGGCTGTGGCCTAGTTTCTGGCAACATTTGATGCAGTAGCGCTGCTGCTGTCGCTCCGCCATTTTCCTTGCAATAAAAAACCGACGAGAGCACTGCGCACTGCCTCACTCAAACGCTGCGTGCCAGTGAGTGACGCTATCGGCAGACGAGAAAAAATTTGTGCAGCGCACGAAAGCTCAAGGTAGCCTGGTGCAAGCGTGCTTGGTTGAAATGCATCAGGTGTTCGTAAAAAAAATAGTCCGATGCTTTCTAACAGACCTCGTATAACGTTCATTGATTAGGAGAAAGCATGTGACTCAGTGGAAACCTCACCTGCCATGCAGGCATTGCGGAATCAGGGTGTGGAAGAGTTATGTGAAAATATTGGAAGATATTTACAACGATTGCACAGCTACTATAGTTCTCCATAAAGTCAGAAATAAAATTCCAATACGGAAAGGTGTCAGGCAGGGAGACACGATCTCGCCAATGCTCTTCACTGCCTGCTTACAGGAGGTATTCCGGGGGCTGGAATGGGAACAGTTGGGGATAAGAGTTAATGGAGAATACTTGAGTAATTTGCGATTCGCTGATGACATTGCCTTGCTAAGCCACTCAGGACAAGAACTGCAAAGCATGATCAATCAGTTAGACAGGCAAAGCAGAACGGTGGGGCTAAGAATTAACATGCAGAAAACCAAAGTAATGTTCAACAGCCTAGCAAGGGAACAGTAGTTCGCAATTGGTAGCGAGGTGCTGGAAGTAGTAAAAGAATATGTCTACTTAGGGCAGGTACTGACCGCAGATCCGGATCATGAGAGGGAATTAACTAGAAGAATAAGAATGGGGTGGAGCGCGTATGGCAGGCTCTCTCAGATCATGAATGGCAGCTTACCAATATCCCTCAAGAGAAATGCATACAACAGCTGTATCCTACCGGTACTCACCTATGGGGCAGAAAGGTGGAGGCTAACAAAGACGGTTCAGCTTAAGTTAAGAACAACGCAGCGAGCTATGGAAAGGAAAATGATAGGTGTAACGTTAAGAGATCGGAAGAGGGCGGAGTGGGTGAGGAAACAAACGCGGGTTAATGACATCTTAGTTGAAATCAAGATGAAGAAATGGGCTTGGGCAGGGCATATAATGCGAAGGCAGGTTACCGCTGGTCCTTAAGGGTAAAGGAGTGGATTCCAAGAGAAAGCAAACGTAGCAGGGGACGGCAGAAAGTTAGGTGGGCCGATGAGATTAAGAAGTTGTCGGGGATACAGTGGCGGCCACTGACAAAGGACAGGGTTAATTGGAGAGACATGGGAGAGGCCTTTGCCCTGCAGTGGGTGTAGTCCGGCTGATGATGATGATGACACTGTTACCTTATATGGGCCTGCCTCTCCTCATGAGGGGTTGCCAGGAAACGAGGCAGCAGACGCAGCCGCCCGCGCGCTGTCTCACCGGGCTGTTTTCTCCTTCCCACCCGATAAGGAACCCGATTTTAATCCGGTGTATACATTCAAAGATATTACAACCTACTATAAAAATAGTCATCGCCTTTACGCTAGCAAATGCAAAGGCATGAAGAAGGCGGATGAGCGGCTCCTTGTCCGTCTTCTCACCAATACATTGCTGTGCCCGGCAGCACTAAAACATTTTGACCCCTCCTTTAGCGGCAGCTGCCCACAATGTAGTGCCGTGTCTTCTGACGTCTATCACATGGTGTGGGCCGGCCCCTCCAACCCCGCTGTTCCCCCCATCCCCAACCCAGCCCGGGAGGACAGGGAGGCGTCCCTGCTCGGCTGCCACGACTTACACGCCCAACAAGCCTTAGTCGGGAGCGCCCGGGCGGCGGCCACCGCCACTGGGGTCCCATACCAGGGACCTCCACCTAGTACTTGTAAGGATCATTCCTTTACGGGCTGATCTAAACATACCTCCTGTCCCTTGTTAATAAATGTTTTCACCACCATCACCACCACCATCCGGGCTCTGTCCTGGGAGTGGCGTGCAGCCGCTTGAAGCAAAGCTTCACTCCGAATTTTGGGAGAAACCGTCAAATTTGTGTCGCCGACAGTGGGGACCGAGGTCCACGCCATCGCCTCAGGGTCGTAGCCGCGTAATTGAAGAGCGGATTTCTCCATTTTTACTCGGAGGGCCGAGACCTACCGGCCGAGGGTCGGCGTTGTCGGTAGGCTTAACGACGGTACCGACGTGGTCTGTCGAAAATCCGCCGTAAATTTGAAGAAAATAGGTCCTCCTGGACGAATGTGGTATCCAGTTGTTGAGCTCGAAGTTCCGAATGAATAGATGCCTGCTTGCCGGGGTGGGATGATTTGAGTCACGGCCCCAGCCGAAAACCGGCAGAGCCGAAACACACACGTCTGCTCCCGTCGCGCACTCACCCACCCCCCGTGTGCTGTGCGATGTCAGCACGTTAAAGATCTTCAGGTGGTCTAAATTATTCCGGAGGCATTCATTATGGCACCTCTTTCACTCCCACCTTCCTCCCTACCCTTACGGCGCGGTTCAAGAGATGTGAGACAGATACTGCGCCGTTTTTGTCCTCAATAACCAATTATTGGTATTATTGCCACTATTACTTCAACCGCGCCGTGAACGAAGGGGTAGTTCAACCGAACGGTGGGCGCTGTCATGCTTCAAGACCGTGATCACGAACGCCTAAGCATTGGTAATTTTCTTTCTCTCTCTACGGCACGCCTCTCCTACTTCGTTTAGCGCTTTAATTTTTTGCATTCGTCCGAGGAGACGCCGTTGTTATAGCACCAACGCAGTCCCAACCTCTCAAGGAATTGGCTTCTTACACTTCGCTCTCGAAAGAACTTGAAGGGAAGGTGGCTGCTTTTAAAGCGGAAGCCTTTAATGCCTCATCGTTGTAAGCAGAAGTCGACAGAAATGTCATGTTTTTCAATAGGTCGAAACGGTCGTGACGTCACAGTGGGCGAATTTCAAACGGGCCAACTGTACTGGGGCTAGTAACCATGCGACCAAATAAAGGCATGGCATAGTGATGCTTCAAGTAAGTGGGACTGAGGTTGATTAATTTATTTATTGATGAAGTAGCCTAATTAACCTTTCTAGTCAGACCAGATAACTAAACAAAAATGAGTAGCAAATTGGTCGAGTTCAGGAATCGAACCCCGGTCTCCGGAGTGCGAGACGAGCACGCAACCACTCCGCCATGCCAGCTCGATGGTTTGGAATGAGCAAAGGCGCGCCTAGTAAATACGATGTCTTCGTTCACTCCCACCTTCCTGCCTACCCTTAAGGCGAGGTTCAGGTGTCCACCGAGATATGCGAGACATATACATTTCCTTTCCTCAAAAAACAATTTACCGGCGAGCAAGGCGTAGAACCGAACGGACGATGGCGTTCTATGGACTGCCTGGCAGCGTTGCAAGACGCTGTCGCGTTTCACTCTTAGAGGTGAAGCCTAACCTCTTAACAACGCAGCAGTGACACAAGCAGCAACACCGGGCTTACAGCTTTTGCCTCACCTCACTGTAGGTCAACAAAGTGCCCCCTGAATTTTTGCACCGCCTGCTTCTGGACCCTGCGTAGAGTTGGCCATTTTTTTCCACAAACAAGACAGCCTTAGACAATAAAACTCAGACCAAGCTCTCACATGCATTTAAAATTTTTCCGAACTCAGCTTTTTCTTCTATGCTTTGCGCCTGTGTTCGGATCCGTAGGGAAGCATTTTCAGTGACAGATAGGCGAGCATTTTTGAGTTCGGTTATTTGAAATCATCTGACACTGAGCATATTCACTTGACTGAAAAATAAACCTGTTTTGGGTGTCGAAGTCAATAGCAATGCACTGGAGGCATATTACGTTATACTCAGCGCAACAGCCATCATGCTTACCATGACAGCAGCTTGCGTTTCGTCGCCCTATTCAGGCGGGTCATGGACTGGCTTTATAGCGTACTTCCGACTGTTCAGTGCATAAGTAAAAGTTAAACGTATGGACAAAGTGTTTGCGTCACGCCAGCAAGTAATTTAGAAAAACAGCACAGAAGACGTAAAGACGATCGTTATTGGGAAGTCCCTTTTATTTATTTATTTATTCATTTATACAGAATACCCCTAAAGGCCCTCGAGAGGGTATTACATAGGGGGGGGGGGGGCACAGGCAATTGAACAGAATAAAACAAAACCACAAATATAAAACAAACAACAAAAGCACAAATAAGACACTTTGGATAACATAAGTAAGCAAGAGAATCAATCAAAAGCACAAATAAGACACTTTGCATGACATAAGTAAGCAAAAAGAATCAAAAGAATGGCAGCGCGGCAAAGAGCGAAGATTACTGCAGTATTAAAATTATGCAAACAGAACACTAATACAATGAATCTTTTTAGTAACAAACCCTGCCAAAAAGGAAGCCATGAACAAATAAAATAACAATGTATGCGAAGAGTTAAGCAGTAGTTATTGAAGCTATAAGTTTAAAATATTTATCAGGATCAGTGGTGGTTGCGATATGTGAAGGCAGAGTGTTCCAGTCAGATATTGTGCGTGGTAAGAATGATTGCGCATAGTTAAATGTTCCGCACGTGAAACGTCTAACTTTAAAGGGATGAACGCGGCGGTCAAAAATCGAAGGAGGCAAAGAAAAAAAGTCATTATGAAGTGATGGATGATGATAAAGTTTATGAAAAAGTGATAGTCGCGCAATTTTACGGCGGAGACATAAATCCTGGAGACCTGCGCGTTTGTTTAAGGCTGTGATGCTGGTGTTACGTGAATAATCGGAGTAAATAAAACGAACGGCGCGGTTCTGCAATGATTCAATGTTATTTATTAGGTAAGATTGGTAAGGGTCCCAAATAGCCGAGGCATATTCAATTTTAGGTCGAATTAGAGTGGTATAGGCATGAGCACGGAGGTGAGGAGGAGCATGCTTTAGGTTATGTTTTAAGAGACCTAATGACCGATTAGCAGATGCAAGCATAAGGTTAATATGGTGGTTCCATGCTAAGTCTGAATGAAGGTGAAGTCCTCAGTACTTATACGTGGTGACTAGCTCGAGTGAGCTATTATTTAAGGAGTATGGTGTTTGAATTCGAGACATTCGGTTAGTAAAAGACAACAATTTAGTTTTTGAATGATTAAGTTGCATAAGCCAGGTTGAGCACCATGCTGTTACTGAATCCAGGTCAGATTGAAGGGATTGGCAATAGGTGTTAGAATAAATTTTGCGATAAATTACACAATCATCAGCAAAAAGTCTGATATGGGAAGAAATGGAATACGGTAAATCATTGATAAATATTAGGAAAAGTGGAAACTTGGTGAAAACTTGGTGGAAACTTGGTGGTGTACAGAGGGCAAAACTCATGGCTAGAACAACCTAGCTGTGTGTTCCGTAGCTACCAAAGCCGCTGCGAGCAGGAAGGCAAAAAATGACGATTACATCTTATGAGTTTAACTGCGCATGATTGCATCCAGACCATCTTTAACCAAATGGTATGGCTAGATGTCGCGTGTTTAGCCTGAAACATGCCCAGAACGTGTTGTTGACAAGCGTTTTGCCCTCTGTACTTTCAAAACAACTAGATGTAAAGTACGTGCATAGAAATAAAGTTTATTTGACGCAAATTGGCAGTCAATTAAAAAGGCACAAACAAACCAGACCAATTGTTCCTTAATAGTAGGCATTCATGAACATCGATTTATTTTAGCATTGGTCAAAAGGAAGCACTCATCGAGCATAGGAGACTAGTTGCTGCCACTAGGAGCACTGGCACACGAGCAGTTTGGCATTAGAGATTCCGGTCGCAGCCGGCAAGCTGCCATAAAGCATGGTCAATTATCGGCATCAATAACTTGAAAGGTATGAAACACCACAATTTCAGTGAACGTTGCACACACCTGCGGGAAGTGTGTATGTGTAGGGCACTGAAAGATAAAAATAAAAAGAAATTAATTTCATAATAATTATGACACAGCGACACAACCTAGTCACACGAGCGAAAGCATGTTAAGGATGGTCTGCACTGTCTCAAATTAAAGCTCAAGGTAAAACATCAAGCTCAGGTACCCAAAGTCTATATAGTCATATCACCGCGTGGTCATACTAACATAGCGTTGGCCATACCACCAGGCAGTTAAATTCTGCTTTACCTGGTGAGGCACTTAAGGTCATTGTCGAGTGGTGCCCATAGTCTAAAATCAAGTGTGTCGGTCAAGGGTTAAGGTGAGGTATCCAGTGTTCACAGTCATATGATCACGTGGTCATACTACCATTTCTTGGGACCTATCACCATGCAGTTAAGTTCTTTTTGACTTTGTGAGGCACTGAAGGTCATGGTCTCATTCACATCGAAATGGGAACCTGTACTGCGATGACTAATGCTATCGCTCCACAATGGTGGCTAAAGGATGGCCGCTCCTGCCACGACCGATTTCACCTACGAGAGACGGAAAAGCAACGGGAAGGCACATTCATTCTCTAGAGATGCGCGTCTTAGAACAGCTGAACTGGGACGGCTCTAATAAGCTGCATAGAAAAATTCAGGGAGCACTTTGTTGACCTAAAGTGCGGTGAGGCGGAAGCCTTAGGCGCGGGATTGCCGCTTGTGTCACTGATGTGTGGTTAAGATGTTAAGCTTCGCCAGTGAGTGGAACGCGACCGCGTCTTGCAACGCTGTCAGGGAGTCCACAGAACGCCATCGCCCGTTCGGCTGTACACGTTGCTCGTCGGTAAACTGTTTTTTGAGGGAAGGAAATTCATCTGCCTCGCATTTATTGTTGGACACCTGAACCTCGCCGTAAGAAAAGGGAGGAAGATGGCAGTGAAAGAAGACACCGTATTCACTAGACGCGCCTTTGTTCATTCCGAACCATCGAGCTTGCATGGCGGAGTGGTAACGTGCTCGCCTTTCACTCTGGAGACACAGGTTCGATTCCCCACCTCCACCAATTTCCTACTGGATTTTATTTATTTATCTGGTCTGACAAGAAAGGTTAATCAGGCTAAGTAGTTAATTAACCAATTAACTAAACTGAGACTCATTTACTTGGAGCACCGCTATACCATCCCTTTAATTGGTTGCATGGTTGCAGCCAAAGTACAATTGGCCTCGTTTGAAATTCGCGCACTGTGACGTCCCGGCCATGTCGACCAATTGAAAAGAGTGACATTTTTGTCGACAACTTTTCCTTACAGCGATGAGGCATTAAAGGCTTCCGCCTTAAAAAGAGAGTCGGCAAGCGAGTCTGTGCTAAAATGGAACGCGAAAAGGACCCTGGTTCTTGCTTATAAAGTACTGAGCACTGAGAGGGAATTCGTGTTTTCAAGATTGATAAAAGCATGTGGACGACTAATAAGCATGATGGGGAAATTCGTCCTTCAATTAAATACAAGCTCCCTCTGACGCTAAAAACAGGTATAGCAAACAACAGACACCTCGAACGAAATATGGGACAACCACTCACTAGCACTGGGCTATTAATTCACAGAGCACAATCAATCTATTTGCAAAAAAACCTGTGTTTCTGATAGAAGGCTTAAATACCAAGATCAACACAAAACGCGAAAAGGCCAATAACATTTTCAAATCTATAAACTTTACAAAACTTGCATTCTGCAAGTTTGCGGTCTTATAACTTCTTTTAGCATGACGGTGCAAGTATCTACAAAATGGTTATTTTTTGCAGACGGCAATTTGACAGGCCCAAATCGGTATTCATTTAGAACATACATCTTGGGGCGTAATCAACGAAACCCGCAGTGAACGAAACGAAGGAACATGTTGGCATTTTTCCAATTTTTTAAAAATTGTAGGTGATGATCATAAGCTGAACAATAGTGTAACTATTTGATTTCTTGAAATAAATTGATTGAAAATCCGAAACAAAAGAGCTGCATGCTACCTGTGGGATCCTAACCCAAAACTTTCAAATTTCACGTGAAGTGATCTTCCAACTTGGCTACGGCGGCGGCTTTGCACTGATGTGCTTTCGGGAGTATTTTTCTTGCGTGCAGCCTGCCCTTGAGAATGGTCACCAGCGCCACCGTTGTCCTTAGCGGAGACCATTAAAGCACCCGCAGGGCAACTATGCAAGCACATAGTCTTTGCACCGTCACTTTAGGAGTCCTTTACCCACATGCCTTCACGTCGATTTGAAATGTACATTAAAATTACCTACTGCGAACGCAAAAGCTTGGGAGGCAGATCATTCTTTCGTCGTGTGTCAGTTCTCGTGTGTACGTCTCTTCGCTGCATCCCTGTCTTCTTTGCGATGTTTCAAGAAAGATTATCTTTCAAATTGGGATATTTACACCATGTTTTCTAGCCACAACTAAAGAATCGTTTTATTGAGCTTGTCCTGAGAATGACTTTCATATTTTTCTACAATTAAGCGTACTCATATGGGTACAATACACATTTTATTTCTATTTAAAGCACAAAAAATTTAGCAATGGTTTTCATTTCCAACACTCGAGCCAAAACACAATAATTGGCCCTCTTTTATATTCGGCAGGAGGTACAATACAACTGGGTCTTAAACATGTCCTCACGAAAACACCTGAGAAAACAAATAATTATGCATTGTATTGTTCATAACACAGGCGCAATATTAATTATTGTTAAAAATGATATTTCCATCTTATGGCACTGAAATATCTCTACCCCCTAGTCACCACTCCACAGCAGTTATATTTGCCATTAAGTTGCAAGGCATTAGTGCCCTTATTAAAGCACAGTTTTGAAATCCATATCAATGTACACAAGCAATAGCCATGTGATACTGGCGAATATTCACGCACTGTGAACGCCTATACTTAATAAGTGAATAATTGCCTAGCTACACGAACCAAGAGTGACTGGTTAGTAAAACAAACGTGCGAAATACGTAAATTAGACATGAAATAAGCAGGCAATAAAGCCATGCGCATTATCAAACTGCCATGAAGCCTTCTTTACAGCGAATCTTAATTCTGAAGTTATGAAACCAAACAAGTCAGCCCCGCCGCGGTGGCTCAGTGGTTACGGCGCTCGGCTACTGACCCGAAAGACGCTGGTTCGATCCCAGGCTGCGGCGGCTGAATTTCGATGAAGGCGAAATTCTAGAGGCCTGTGTACTGTGCGATGCCAGTGCACATTTAAAGAACCCCAGGAATTCGAAATTTCCGGAGCCCTTTACTACAGCGTCTTTCATAGCCTGAGTCGCTTTGGGACGTTAAAACCCAGTAAACCAAACAAGTCAACACGGAACAATATGTGTTGGACGTGTCTTTCTCGATATTGTTACGCTGAAATGTTTGAGTTCATTCTGGTAAAGTTTTGCTAGCCGTCGTGTAGATTTCACTCGTACGTGCACTGCGGGTGCAAGTTACCAACGTGGATTCCCGCTAAACCGAGCTGCAGGGAGCTGAGTTTGGCGATTACGCAGTTTACCAACCGCCTTTGGGAGTAGCCAGTCGTTACCAGGTGAGCTCATCACTTTACTTTCTGGAATTTTCTTTTCTAGGGCGTTCTATACTTCTGCAATGAAGGCATCGAATACCTTGAAGGCAGGCTTGATTAGCAGCATTGCTGAAAACGCACAATAAGAAGAGTGAAAATTTTTAGATATAAATGAAAACCCGTAAGGATCGTACAAAGTGCACAAAAATAAAATTTTGATTGAAGAAAATCTCCTCAAAGAACCAAGCTGTTTAACGTATCTGTTTTCACGATGCATAAAACTTAAGGTGCACGCAGGGCGAATAACTACCCAAAGTGTTAGTTAAGCCAAATCGGTGAAAAAATTATCTCGTTTCCTTCATTAAAATGAAGCGATGTATCACAATTGAGTTCAAAACAATCGACCACCCGCTCGCAGGTCCTCGATGATGACGTTAAGCTTCTCCTTCACGAAGCTTGTTTCAGCATTCGTTTTAACCTATGTGGTCGAGGTATAAAGACTGGCCAGATGGGTCGGATGCGTATGTACGCACAATCTTTACAAAGGGGCTTCTTACAAAATACTTGGTGAACCGAGACTGCTTAACGGCCTCGCCCGGGGACGAGTTTATGATGTCCGATAGACCGAATGCGCGTGCATGCAAAAAAGAAGCTACGCAACACTCGCAGTTTAGGAAAGTATAACTTATCACGCTTGCTTTGTCATGGTACGCGCGGATTTAGACGATACAGACCGACATCCACCACCTCAGCTCTCTCAGCTTGCTTTGATGGTCAGCCCCTTCGACATTAGCAGCGTGAGAGGCACCGAAAAAGGCAACTGTGAATATGTATTGCGAATAAAAATGCTCTACCCATCCAGAAGGGCAAATCACCTCTAATAATTTTTTTTTTATGCTGAAGCATGGCGCGATTCAACTCTCTACTTATTTTGCTCTCCCTTTTCGCCACAGAAAGCGTCATATGCCCTTGTGATAAAATATTAAGGCGTAGACTCGAAATTTGTTCTACTGCTAGTAGCTATGAAAAATATAGCGGCAGAGAACGCAGCACAAAAGAAAGCGCGACGACTGAAGGACCTCCGGCTGCCGCAGCGCCATAGCATTCAAGTTGATGGACAGCAGAAGCGCCCAGCGCTTTACCTTTCCTAACTAGTGAATACGGTGCTAAACTTCTTCCGTTCTCTGGAGCCTCGTAATGCCCAGAAGCACATCTTTTCCTCTTCTGAAAGCTCCGTAAATGCAGTCCTTAGTCAGACGGCGACCTTCTGCGCATCTGTGACGCCCAAAATGTCGCAACTTCGATCTGATTGCCTGCGGTGATACTAGAGCATGTCGAGATTCAATGCTAAATGTCAAAAACGTGATCGCTATCCACGAAACACCTTTAATTTCTCCAGATGCCAAAAACTAATATATTCAGGCAGCGAGTTACAGAAACACCTTCGTCAACAAGCCATCTTGCCAAATGTAGCCATACTTCACTGCAACCCTGGAAGTTGAGTTTTCCGCGCAGAGATATAATTTATAAAGAAACCCACAAAAATATGAAGACACGGCATGCATTTCTCAGCTTAATTTAACGTGTACGGCTGCTGTATTTGCGGAAAGTATAGTGATATGCTAGTTTCTACACATATAAGGCCAGTCAGGAAATATCCGCGCCGAATGTTAACTACTCACTGAGGGATGATTGAACTTTTCCGTGTGGGAGCGATGCATCCGGATGGCGTACGAAAATTTCGATGGCTATTGAGTCAATGGGCACTGAGATTGCATTGTGACTTGGTATAAAAAAAAAATGAAAGTTGGTTTTGAGGAAAGGAAATGGTGCAGTAACAGACCCATATATCTCGGTGGACACCTTAACCGCGCCGTAAGAGAAGGGATAAAGGGAGGAGTGGTAGAATAAAGGAAGAAATAGGTGCCGCAGTGGAGGTGATCTTTAACGTGCCCTGATATCGCACAGAGCACGGGCGCCTTTTGCGTTTCGCCATCGTCGAAACGCGGCGGCCGGGGTCGGGTTCGAACCCGACAAGGACGGCCTCCTTCCCTTTCTAGAAGCTTCATTCACCCTTATCCACCCGACTGTTCCCTCCAGAAGCGCCTCAGCCGCCAACCCACCTACCCTCACCTTATACTAACCCACGCACGTAGGTGCCGAAAAAAAAAGCGACGGCGAAATCGAATTGAAATATGCAGTCGGAAAGGAAGCTTCCCTTCAGACGCATCGCCCACCAGCCACCCTCCCCAGAAGCATCTGCCGCGTGTGTGACGCCAAGGCGTGGAGTAAAAGCACGAAACCAATCATCGAGGGCAAATCCAAATGTTCGCATCCGATCGATGATCACCACCTTAACTGTTTTGATATGCGAGAGTGGTGATACGAATCTCTCAAACAAATCGTCTCGCGCCAACGTAGCAGTGACTTGGCCTAACGCATTTCTGGCGTCACAAAAGCAGGCTGAATGTGTACGTCTTAGGAAATTCCAACAATATACAAAGAAATACAAATGCAGAGGTAACGCAAGAAGCCAAAATGCTTGAGCACAGGAAATTCTCTTAGTCAACCTATGTGATCCACGTATTTAAAGCATGTTTGCGAGTATAGTTATTCATACCGTATCAGTCTTGTGCTGAAGGTTAGAATGTGTTCACTAACGGAAGCATATTTTCGCCCTGTGGGAAAAGAAATTCGGTGCTTCCTCAAATATTAAATCATGGCGCCTACTGCGCACTTCAGTGAAGTTTGTTGGAATGAATTGGGCGTCGTTCGCTGCTTCTTAACTCACTAAAGCTTGTGCTTTTGAAAATTATATTGATGGTAGAGCAAGTGAGACGGCAGCTGAGAGACGGTAGAGCAAGTGACGTTCGCTTTTCCCTTTGATATCGCTTTCAGAAGCTGTGTGTATTCTCACGCACCTGAAACCATTGTAAGAAAGAGAGTTGGGGTTTGCTGTTTCAGTGGCTAGCGCTGCCGAAAAAGAGGAAGAAGACAGAAGACGAAGCTGACGAAGCTGACGAAGCTCGGGTGCGCGCTTGCGAACGCCGGCCTGCTGAGCAGCACTGCTGGGACAAGGACTGTGGCCGTCCACACTAACTGTGCGAGTTTCCACATTACCTGTAGCAAAGCAGACATTTGGGCTAGTTGGTGTGAATTCATGGTGGAAAAAACAGCGCAAACTTAGACAGAAAACACAGAAAAGAGGGTAGACACTACAAGCGCTTGTACAGCGCTTGTAGTGTCTCCCCTCTTTTCTGTGTTTTCTGTCTAAGTTTGCGCTGTTTTTTCCACCATGTTTCCACAATGCACTTGGTGGAGGTGCGGCTTGTTTGCCCGTGGATCTACGCCACGCGCTCACCATCCTTTGCCTCGCACCGGTCCGCGCCCTATGAATCCGTGGCGCACCCCAGATAACCGCCCGATATGCTATGCCTGCGGTCTCGCTAGTCATGTGGCCCGCTGGTGCCGCATGCGCGGATCCGGTCCTTACGTCTACGGGCGCTCGCGAACGTACGACGCTTCATTGCCCTCCGTCCCTGTCTCTTCTCTGCCGCCTCTGAATCCCTCTCCGCCTCACTCCGACTCCTACAACCGAAGCCATCGGTCACCGTCTCCTCGACGCCGTTGGCCGTTCGACGCCGCCGGTCCCCACCCCTTCAAGCGGAAAACTAGGCGCCGCAGTTCCGGAGGCAAGAACTGCGCCGTCAACGACCGTCTCAAGCCCTATCACCGCTCCTATGAACGTTATTGAAGTGATCGTAGAAGGTGTTACTGTTGACGCGCTTATTGACACTGGTGCTGCTGTGTCCATCATTAGTCGCCACTTGTGCCGCAAATTAAAAAAAAATGATGACGCCGGTTTCTGTCCTTTGACTTCGCACCGCCAGCGCTGACCCCATTCGCTCTCTGGCAGCGTGCACTGCCCGCCTCGTCATCCAAGGCCTCTCCTACACCATTGAGTTCTTCGTTCTCGCCCGCTCCTCATGACATCATCCTCGGGTGGGACTTTCTGTCGGCGCATCACGCCATTATGGACTGTGAAACGTGTTGAAACTGATTTGTCGCCGCTTTGTGATGCTCTTGTGGACGCCTCCCTTGTTACCACCGCGCCTATTCTCGCCGCTCACGACGTCGAGGTGCCAGCTTTCTGTTCTGTTCTCGTTCCGCTGACTTGTGCTGCCCTCTCTGACGCTACTGTCCTTTATTCACCCTCACCTCTTTGTGCGCACCGCAAGTCTGTCTTGCTCCCTCATGCCGTGCTCACACTTGCTGGTGGTTGTGGCGCTCTGTACGTCGCGAACCCGTTGTCTTTCCGCACCATTTTACTTCGGGGAGAATCGCTTGGTACGGTTGATGTCATCGATCTCGACGACGCTTCTCCTGTCCTTGATGACCCTGACGCCCATGACATCACTTGAAATGATATGAAATCTTCATTTGCCATCAAATACAGATGGGGGGATTGTAGAAAAAAAGCTGTCCTTGGACAGCTTCACGGGTCCACAATCCGTTATTTTGGCAGAGTGGCGGCATCACGTAACATATTCTTGATATGCAAACATATACATACATATTTAATATGATACAGACTTAGTACTCGTAAACGAAAACAACAGAAAACAACAAAAAGAACAGAAAACAACAGCGGAACTCACTTCTACAAATCCAAACGAAAACAACAGCAAGGCTAGATAACATTACATGGAAACCAAATACATCTGCCGGAGGTCCTTGTAGGTTGCCGTGAAAAGGTCAAAACGTACAGAATTATAATAATTCAAAAGCGTTGGTATTGTATACTTAAGGCACTGTTTCCCGTAACTTGAATGTGACATTGGTACTGACCAATCCTCGAAGTGTCTTGTTAGGTAACTTGGAGTTCTGTCCTGTAATTGGGATAGGTTACGTATATTGTTGATATTCCTGTGGATTTCTTGTTTATATAAATGGCTTAAGCGATATCTATATAGATTGTGAGCTGGAATTACACCAGAGTTGCTACAGAAAGTTTGGGGTGGAAGCAGTATAAGAAGCAGTATATGTGTGTCGGAGATACTTTTTCTGTAACAGGTGGATGTGTTCTATATTAGTGGATGTTGTGTTTCCCCATACTATTTGACAATAGTTCAAGTGTGACTGAAAGAGTGAATGATAAAGCAAACGTTTGATGCGTGTGGGAAGGATATACCTTAAACGACGTATTACACCAGTTATTTTACTTATTTTGCTTAGAACATGCTTGACGTGATTATCCCAGGACATATTTGCGGAAAAGGTGACACCCAGACATTTGAAATTATAGACTAAAGCGATGCATCGTGAGTTTATTATAATATCTTGATGCGGAAGTATGTGCTTGTTCTTCGGCCTGAATATAATCGCTTTTGTTTTGCTTTCATTTACCTTCATTGCATTTGCTCTCGACCATTCCTCTAAGGATTTCATTGCACTGTTACATTGTTCAACAAGAAGATTAATATCATTGCCAGCAAAAAAAATACTAGTGTCATCTGCATAGATAATATATTTTGCTTTAGGGTTAATAGTGACGATATCATTCACATAGAGATTAAAAAGTAAAGGTCCTAAAATACTTCCCTGTGGCACTCCACAATTAACAGCTTTAGCTTTCGATGTAAAGGCACCTATTTTCACAACTTGAGTTCTATTGGATAGGTAGGATTTCATAAGAGCTAGTGCCTGCCCTCGTATTCCATACTGACTTAATTTTTCCAGCAAAATGTTATGGTTAACTAAATTGAAGGCTTTAGAAAAGTCAACTAAAATGCCAACAACTATTTCTTTGTTTTCAAACGCCGTTAATATATATTCGTTCTTCTCTAGCAACGCTAATTCAACTGATTTGTTTTTACGAAAACCGAACTGGTGTGGTGTTAACAGATTATGTTTTTCAATGAAATTTGCCATCCTCGAATACAAGACTTTTTCAAACTGCTTTGAAAAGATCGGTAAAATAGATACCGGCCTGTAATTTCCCAGCTCATTACTATCTGCTTTTTTGTACAGAGCAGTAACTTTTGCGCACTGCATTCTCGCTGGGAAAGTTGCTGATTCTAAACATATGTTAAAAATGTGGGTGAGGATGGGAGCAATAATATCAGCGACATGTTTGATTGGGCGTACTTGAAAACCATCGATGTCACAACTGCTAGAGTTCTTTAAGGCTTGTATAACGGACATGATTTCATACACTGTTACGGGCTGAAGGTATATTGTGTTGTTAATATAAGTTGAAACATATTTGCTAGCATGAGAGGATATAGAGGAAGCAGAAGCGATACTAGTGAAAAAATTGTTAAAAGAATCAGCTAGTTCTGCACCGGATAATTCTTTTCCATCAACTTGTAATTTCAATGAAGGCGTATGCGAGTGACCACGATTAAGGATGGTGTTCAACCTCGACCATAACAGACTGTTTTGACGGCAGTCAATATCGAACAAAGATCAATAATATGCTGCTCGTGCATTTCGCAACTTCTTTGTTAGCTTATTACGATGCTTTTTAAATTGGACAAGATCATCTGCTGATCGCGTATGAAGGAAATGTTGATATAGCTTGTCCCTCTTTTTCATTTCACTCCGTAATTCAGGTGTAAGCCATGGTTTGCGTGTTCTTTTACTTTTTTTGTGTGTTCTTGACGGGAAACTCTTGTGGTATAGTTGGGTCAGTATATCCATAAACTTATCGTACGCTTCACTGGCATTTGTGAGATTACCGATCGTGCCCCATTCTACTGACAACAAGGCGTCACGAAAGGAATTCAGTGTTGTGTCTGTTATTAGTTGGTACATTACTGGTGGGGATTTTTTTCTTATTGACCTGCTTGATTCTACACACAAGAACACTGGCAAATGATCGCTGATAGAACATGACAACACTCCAGATTTAACATTCGGCCCCAAGGAATTGGTAATAAATAAATCCAGAGTGGACTAGCCTTCAGGTGTAATCCTGGTTGGTGTGTCAATTAAGTTAGCAAAACCATTCGATAACATGACCATATTGAAAGCATTTGATGATGGACTGTTCACACTCATGTCGACGTTAAAATCTCCACCAGCTATTAGAGGTTTAGAGTTATGATTTCGAACCACATAAGCCAGGAACTGGTCATAGAACTGCAGAAACGCAGGCAAATCACCATTCGGTGGTCGATAGCACGCAGAAAATACATGTCTAGCAGAGTACAGGGTCAGCATTTCATAGTCTGGTGAAAGCACTGTGTAAGAATTAATGATCTGACATTCTACATCATTTGTGATCAGCAATGACACTCCCCCCCTCGAGAGTCCGACCGGTTTAGATAGTGGGTATTATAATCAGGCAACCTAAAAACATCACATTCATTAATGCTCCATGTCTCTGTTAACATAATAGCCGAAAATTGAAAAGAGAAACCAGTAAAGAACTCCTCCAGGGATGACGCCTTATTTCTGACCGAACGCGTGTTCATGTGGATACATTTTAAGGGAGATGCGGGAAATGCTGCGACAATTTCATCTACATCATCAGGCAAGTAAAAATCCACTTCGTTATGCATCCTTCTTTTGTTGCAAAAAAAAAACGCACCCTTTAAAGGTCGTCCAGCTCTCCCTTATCCCTGACGTGAATTGCATTAGCTCCATCAGTCTTTCGAACAAGGACCTTGCCGTTCACGTATCAAACAAACTTATAGCCTTTTTCTTTTGCTGCTTCCTTTACCGACCGTAGAAGGTCCCTGTTATGCCGAGTCATGTTTTCTTGAAAGAAAAGTGCAGGGGTTTCACTCCTCAGGGCGTTTTTTTTCTTAAGCCATGTGTCTCTGGTTCCCTGCTTTGTGCAATCAATCCTCCCGCTGACGTCGCCGACCCGTCCTCCCCGGATATGTTTTTGCCATTCTGTCGATGCCGCTCTACCACCTCACCAACGCGCCCAGCTCATCGCTTTGCTGCAGCGCTTCCTGCATCCTTCGACTCTCCTCAAGCACCATTGGGTCGTGCCACAGCGGTTCGCCACCATATCGACACTGGCACCCATGGACCATTGCGCCAACGCCCCTACCGCCTCTCCTCCGCCGAACGCCGCATCATTGATGAACAGGTGAACGACATGCTACATCGCGGCGTGATCCAGCCCTCTCACAGCCCGTGGGCTTCTCCGGTCGTGCTCGTCACTTAAAAGGACGGCTCCATTAGATTCTGCGTAGACTACCGGCGGCTAAACAAAATTACTCGGAAGGACGTCTACCCCGTGCCTCGTATAGACGACGCGCTGGATTGTCTGCAGGGAGCGGAGTACTTTTCTTCGTTGGATCTGCGCTCTGGGTACTGGCAGGTGCCGATGGCCGACGTCGATCGCCCGAAAACAGCTTTCACCACGCCTGATGGGCTGTATGAATTTAATGTGATGCCTTTAGGTCTCTGCAACGCGCCTGCCACTTTTGAGCTTATGATGGACAACATCCTCTGTGGCCTTAAATGGCAGACATGCCTCTGCTACGTGGACGACGTTGTCATCTTCTCCCAGAATTTTCCGTCTCATCTTCTTCGCCTCGAGAGTGTTCTTCGCTGTCTCAGTGACGCTGGCCTGCAGCTAAACTAGAAAAAGTGTCGCTTCGGCGCTCGACAGCTGACTATCCTAGGCCACGTCGTGTCCAAGGATGGTGTACTCCCGGACCCTGCCAAGCTCCGCGCAGTTGCTTGTTTCCCGAAGCCCACATCCCTGAAAGAACTCAGTAGCTTTCTTGGCCTTTGCTCCTACTTTCGCCGGTTCATCAAGAATTTTGCTGCCGTTATCGCCCCGCTGACGCAATTTCTCGCTCGTAGCCACGACTTGTCGGCTTGGTCCCCTGCATGCGACGAAGCTTTTGCAACGCTGCGCCAGCTCCTCCCCTCTCCTCCGATTTTGCGCCATTTCGACCATTCCGCGCGTACAGAACTGTACACAGACGCCAGCGGTATTGGTCTCGGTGCCGTTCTAGCTCAGCGGAAACCTGGTTTCAATGAGTACGTCGTTGCTTACGCCATCTGTGTGCTCACAAAAGCGGAGTCTAATTATTCCGTCACAGAAAAAGAATGTTTGGCGATTATTTAGGCGATCATAAAATTTCGTCCTTACTTATATGGGCACCCGTTCGATATCATTACCGATCACCATGCGCTTTGTTGGCTGTCGTCACTCAAAGATCCATCAGGCCGCATGGCTCGTTGGGCTCTGAGTTTACAAGATCACGACATCGGATCATTTATCGTTCCGGTCGTAAACACTCCGACGCCGACGCTCTCTCGCGCTCCCCTGTGACCTCTGAACCTGACCCACCATCTACTTCCGGCCGCACACCTTCTCTTGACACTACTGATATGCCTTCTGAGCAGCGCAAGGATCCATGGATTACTTCTTTTCTAGATTTCCTAGCCAACCCCTCAGCGCGCCTCCCTTCTAGAGCGCTCCGTCGTCAAGCCCATCACTTTGTCGTGCGTGACCAGCTGCTGTACCGTCGGAACTACCTCCCCGATTGTCGCAAATGGCTGCTCGTGATTCCAAGGCATCTCCGCTCCGCCATTTGTACCAGTTATCATGATGACCCGCGATGCGGTCATGCCGGTCTGCTAAAAACGTTTGCAAAAAAACAGCGCGAACAAACGGGGACGAGACGAAGAATACACAGGAACAACAGCGCTTGTTCCTGTGTATTCTTTGTCTCGTCCCCGTTTGTTCGCGCTGTTTTTTTGCATTATGTATCACCAACTCGCCCGCTTATCTATCCTGTTAAAAACTTTTACCCGCCTACGCCTTCGGTATTATTGGCGGGGCATGTACCGTTTCGTCCGCCAGTACGTACGCTCTTGCCTGGAATGTCAGCGTCGCAAGAACCCACCACCGCACTCACCTACTTCTCTGCAACCTTTGCCGTGTCCCGCCCGGCCATTCAACCGCGTTGGAATTGACTTTTATGACCCTCTTCCCATCACTGCCGCAGGGAACCGTTGGATCATCGTCGCCATTGATCATCTCACGCGCTATGCCGAAACTGCCTCGTTGCCAGCTGCGACGGCCTCTGACGTAGCCGGTTTCATACTTCTGAACCTCATTCTTCGTCACGGTGCGCCTCAGGAGTTGCTCAGCGACCGGGGTCGCGTCTTCTTGTCCGGCGTGGTGGAAGCCCTCCTTCGAGAGTGTCATATCGTTCACCGGACGACGTCATCGTACCATCCGCAGACGAACGGCATGACCGAGCGCTTTAACCGGAGCCTCGGCGACATGATGGCCAAGTAAATTTCTGCCGATCACTCAGACTGGGTACGCGTTCTACCTTTCGTTACATACGCCTACAACTCTGCAACGCAAGCCACTACTGGTTTTTCCCCGTATTTTCTTCTGTACAGACGCGAGCCTTCCTCCATCATGGAAACCATACTCCCTTACCGCCCCGATTCGTCCGAATTTACAACCATCTCTCAGGCCGCTGTGCATGCCGAAGAATGCCGTCAACTCGCCCGTTCCTTTACTTCACACGACCAGTACCATCAGAACAGCTCCCGCGCCGCTTCTCCCGGTCTATCGCCGCCCTATCTTCCGGAATCCTTGATTTGGCTTTGCGTGCCCTCCTCCTGCCCAGGACAATCTACAAAACTGCTGAGAAAATAACAGGGCCCCTATCGCGTTGTTCAGCAGACATCCCCATTTAATTATCTTGCGGAGCCCGTCACGCCTTCGTCTGACCATCGCCGCCGCGGCCGTTAAATTGTGCACTTAGACCGCCTGAAGCCCTTCTACGACCCAGCTATCATCTCGTGCCCTTAGGCCGCCAGGATGGCGCCTTTTTATCCCGGGGGTGTTGTAAGAACGAGAGTTGAGGTTTGCTGTCTCAGCGGCTAGCGCTGCCGAAGGAGAGGAAGATGACAGAAGACGAAGCTGACGAAGCTCGGGTGCGCGCTTGCGAACGCCGGTCTACTGAGCAGCACCGCTGGGACAAGGACTTTGACCGTCCACACTAACTGTGCGAGTTTCCACATTACACCATTTTTATCTGTGCACATGTCCCACTACATCAGCGCCATTTCATGCGCGCAAGATAACGCATTTGCACACTGCGAGAACACCTTGATGAAAAAATTAATCAAAATTTTTGTATTGGCTAGTCAGTGGTTCATCTTAAGGAAGGTAGAGCAGCGCAAAAAAAAAAAAAACGGGGACGCAACAAAAACACAACCAACAGGACTGGCGCTGTATCAGCGCCAGTCCTGTTGGTTGTGTTTCTGTTGCGTCCCTGTTTTGTTTTTTTGCGCTGCTATTACCTTCCTTAGGAGAAAGTAAACCTGTTGATAAAGTATGTAGGCGACACACTTTCCCTGTTGCTTTAATTGCAACTCTTTTTACCCCTCTTCTTTCTTTCTGCGTCCTGTCGACAAGCTTAAAATGCCTATGAATTGCACTGAGGCTTAGCGGTTCTGAGGCATGGCGTCCTTTATTTAAATACACGGTGCAACACCGGCATGTGCGAGTCACGGCAGAAGACGACCATTATGAAAACATAGCAGCTTGTAATTTACTTTAGCGCTCCAGTAAAGCCTTACGCGTCTATTTTAGGCATGCTGCTAAAGAGGGCGTTAGCTTGAACGGTAAACTTGAGCATATCAGAGCGTACATGATGTGAACGCAGCTTCTATTCCACGCTTCGTACACGTGACGGCAGCAAGAATTACTCTGCATTTACAGTTCTATGTAGCAGAAAGTTTGAGACAGAACACAGCATTTGATTTCACCCTTTGTTTACCTTGTGAATAAAGTAAATGGTGTCTCTGAGGTCTCAGAGACGCAGGTTTGCAATTTTTCTAGGCCGCTTTAAAAGAGAGCAAAAAAAAAATGTGCAAGTGAAACAGAGCTTGTACTCTTAATTTTCGAAAGATATATGCAATACCTAAGCATTGCCATTTCTGAGCTGACAAACTAATATTAAGTGTTCTGTAAGCGTTTCAGGCTTGCCTGGCAGCGCCAGAAAATCGGAGCTGCGCAGCAATATCTCGCTCTAGAGATGATTTATCGAAAGAAAAGTGTTATGGCCTGAAAAATTTAGAGATAGAAAAATTATTTTATATTTTTAGCGTTCAAAAGCGCCACACATTTTGTAAGAACGAAAGAGCGCCATAAAAAAAGCAGCAAAGAAAGGAAAGTCACGTAGAAGCCTGTGTTTCCTTTTTGTGTCTTTCCTTTCCCTGGTCCTTTATTTTAGTAGCGATGTTTCGCTCTTTCGGGATCGTATACCAACTCACCCACAACTCTATGTTGTTACAATCGACTACGGCACTACAGCAGGAAGTTAAAGAGAAACTAATTCACTCTTACTTGCAAACAACAGACATTGGCAGCTGTTCTATGGTCAGGAACTGGAGCAAAGTTCCCAACTTGCATATCAGGAGTTTCTTGATGTCTACGCATTTTTCCGCAAGTCCTATAATATCTCGTTTTTTCCGGCCTAGAAGCAGAAAACAGGGAGCAATTATAGAAAGTAACCCAATGGCCAGTGAACATGTTTCAAGTCCTTAACTAGCTGGCCTTTTCGCTCATGTGAACGCGAAAGAATATATACCTATACGCACTGAAACAAAAATTTTTTACTACTGATATTACATTACTATAAAAAGGTTTTCTTTCAATTCAACTTTGAACTTTGTCATCCACATCAGCTTTGCCACCCTCTGCACAGTGCCCTGCACTGTGCCGTGACCACTTTGCAAAAACCTGCGACCATAAAAATATTTCAAGCATTTGTGACGGTAATATATCAAGAAGGAATATGGTAATCATGTATGAAATGAACCATTTTTTTATTACCGTACTCTTCACTTTTCCCACTTCTCCTCGGCTCACGAAAACGTAATCTTCCCTTCCTTTTACGAAGTCGCACAATTGGGTTTTGTGTTCCCGCATGGACCGTTTCAATGGTTTGTGCGCAAATGCCCTAGCGGATATGCGTTTATTTTTTTTTGTGCTAAGGACTGTTTTTTTTCCTCCTCTTACGCATGTTTGGCTCCCGAACTCAGGTAAATATTTAGCGGTGCATTTTAACCGTGAACTAGTTTCAGCCAGAGCCCTTATGTCATGCAGTTCACCCTTTGCAAGGGTGGATGAACCATGGGTATGACATTGTTCTTTAAAGCGGAGTGTTGCTGTGCGCGCTGGTGTACCTCAGTTTCGAGTAGGGCGGATGTGAGGTGCTGTCAAGTTCTTGAAGTTTGAATCACTGTCCGCGCAAAAAGACCCACAGAAAATTCTCAATGAGGAATCTCCTTGTCGCTTGAATGTTAAGAAATATTCTGCATTTCTTGCAAGGTTCATGGTACATCACGAATAATGTGTATCGAATCTTTCGCTTCGAAGTCGGCTGAGTAAAAAGTTAGTTTATATCCTTGCTGACATCTCTCGAGGGCGCCATACCAGTTTTCGTCCTCTGTTCTCAGCACAAAGTTGTTAATTGACACCGCTGGTAGTGAAATGTAATTGCGGAAGAGATGAAGCTTTAGGTTATGTGGCTTCACCTGGCGATCAATTTAGCAGGCAGGATAATCTTCGTGTTTGTTGTTTCTGCATGTGGAATTGTAGCGGCCCCGTATCTTGTGAGCAGCTTGAGAAACTTTTTCATGCCGTATTAAAGAATTTTTCGAACAGTTTTGCGGAATAGAATGCCCTTTCTTCTAGTTCTGGTTCTTCCCTGACCAGTGAATTCAGAAACTCTTGTATGCCACCGCGTTCAGCGTTCTTGTACCATTTTCTTATCTTAAATATTGCTATTAAATGCATCTTAGAAGCCACGGTATTTAAGGACCTGGTTATCCTTTCTAAAATCTTTTAAATTACTCGACAATTTCTATCACACTTTAGGAAAGGATGACCTTCCGATGCCAGCTTTCCCGGGCTAACTTTAATAAGATGTTTTGCACACTGGGAAATATTTGTACAGAGGGAATATTTTTATATTTTAAAATAGTGTGCCTACAGCATGGAGGAAGAAATTTGTTACCATTCCCGGCGCTTCCATCACAAAACACATCTTCGATAAGTCTGTAGCTTTCCTCTTGCCGGGCAAATTGCTCCGTAATGGATTTTGGGCAATGCTGCATCCTCTTGTGGCAAGGTAACTTTTCCTTCAGGCGACTGTAAAAGAAGTAGTTTGTCCTCTGCCGTTATACAAACAACGTATGGGTCTCTGTCGCGCTTGCACACATAGGACTGCGGAATAATAGATGCAAAACAGAACAGAGAAACATTACCTAACAAACACTTGTATTTGCATGTTGGGCCGAACGTTGATCTTTACCCAACTTTTCTCACCTTTTTTTCACTGCCTGATGCCAGAAATTAATTCTCATTTGAATTCTTACTGCCCATTTCTGGTTGTGGTTTCAAATGTCTCGGTGACCAGCAGCAGCTCCGCGATCAGAAACAAGGAGCAGAAACAGCCCAACACTACCGGACTAGAAAGCCAGCGACGTCTGCCCCCGTCGTAGTCTATCGATTGCAATTTTGGCACCACCAGCATTTCTATTCATCCAATAAAAAAATTAAAGTTGGACCACTTTGGCCAGCCTGTGCGCTGTTCATTAAAAGGGTTGGCGCAAACTGAGATTGTATTGAGTTAGTATGTCCGCAGTTGTAATTTGAGAAAAGGGACTAAAAATGCGCCTTTACTGGTTTGTCGACACTTGCGAGGCCACTAGACGGTACGTGCTGTATCAGTTTTCGGGGCAAGATTGACTCAGGGATAATATCTTGCTGTAGCTCATTTCCAAGTCTTTCCTGGCAAAAATAGCACTGACCCCAATTTCAAGGGTTCAATATGTGGGCGCCTTAAGTGCATTTCTGCGTTCTCGGTTCAACTTTTCTCATTTGCAAAGTTTTCATGCAATCCTAGTGTAAACTCTCATAGTGTCCGATTAAGACTACCGAAGGCCACACAACTCAGTTAAAGTTACTCTGCCGGTTTGAAGCTGTCGATGTTGTCCTAAAGAAACGGAACAGCATGAATGAATACATGTCTGGGTCAGCTCGAACACTTCTATGATGAATGAAGTATTGATACGCGCGGGCTGCACTAGGGAGGACCACGCCACTTTTGCAACCATGTGCGGCTTTTCAATTCCCAAAAAAGGGTGACAAAATTTTTTTTTTCAGAAATTGGGTTATGATTGCCAACCAAACTTATTAGACATTTTTCCTTTGTTTTTCTATAATTTTGAGTTAATCTTTTCTGATGACTTTTACTGATGGGCTGAATACATGGCATGTTTACGCAAAAGGCGTACTGGAGCTAAAAAAACGAAGACCACACACACAACAGGACAGGACTGGCGCCAACTTCCAACTGAGTTTATTCACAGAAAAAACCACTTAAGAACCACACTGCATGCAAAAAGATATACAGACAAACCAGATACAAGGGGTGATTTAGCGCCAGTACGCCTTTTGCGTAAACATGTCATGCTACAACCAATTAGCTCAAATCAAAGTATTGCTGAATACAGTCTCTTTGGTCTGAATTTCCTTTCTAGCTGATGCGTTTTCATGGTGTGACTGCTCCTTAGTATTCTCTCGGAGTTTAAATCAGATTTTGTCCTTCTGCTATAAGCAATAATCTGGAAGAATTGCCTATTATCTTTTTTTCTTAGCTGCTGTAGCACATCTCTGGAAAAAAAAAGTGGCGCCTCGGCCATTTCAAGAAATGGTTAAAATTTCTTTTTTACCAAATAGCAAACGTACACACCTGCACACTCTCAGCTCATCCGCACCCTCCGCCGTCTGCAAGAGCTTTTCGTCCGCAGGCAGCGACAATGTTGACATCAGTACGTCAAGATAGCTTGCGTAGCACCTGGAAATTGTTTCCTTGCTGCAAGCGTCTTCCTTGTCACTCTCTTCCATGGCGATGGAGGAAGAAAAAGAGGAGCGTCCGATGAAGTATTCAATGGCGCGAAACCTTGCACGACGACTAAACTTGCCCAGTGCAGCTTCGGAGTTCTGTGCGTGAAGCGAGAGACGAATAACTGGGAGCAGTGCACCATTCGTGCCAATCCACTGATGCTAACAAGTGAATTTTTGATAGCCTCTTGTGCACACGCGAATTTCGACACCTAATAATGTTTCGTAATTTACTCCCATGCAGGACAAAGTTAGTTCAAATTAGAGAAGCGTAAAACTGACGTAGCATCCTCAGAGGAGGAAAAGCTAAATAGAGGAATTCAACCTTTTTCTTTATTATTTTCCGCTTTGATTTCTTGTGCCCACTTTGTATTTGTCTCTCGCTATCCACTTCTGCAGTTTCCTTGACCATTTGTTCCAAACCTCGTGTGCACGTTAGCTTTTGGCCATCTTAAATTTAGAGGCCCTCAACTAATTTCTGGCCTCTTCTGAACAGGACTGGCAGCCCATTGCGCGGTTGTTCTTAAAGTAGGTGCTCTATAAACCGCGTCCTGCACGTGAGCGGTACATGGGTGTGTTTCTTTGTGTTTGCCTTTTTTGCTTACCCTGAGCTGTTCTCATAGCCAATTCGTGCGATTTTTTCAATAGTCGAATATAAGCGTAATTTGGGGTTACAAGGGCATGTGGACAAGACGCTTTTGCGTAATATTTTCAGTAACTCTCAATGCGGTTTCGTCGAAACCAGTGAAAATAGTATTCAAAAAGTTTCTTCATATTGAGGGCATAATGCATTTTAAAATGCATAAATCCAACATGTATAAGGCATACGGGCAACGTAAGCCTCGCAGAAACAGTTGAGACGGACTTGGAGCATTCTATGTGCCTCAAATTTGGACTTAATAAATTTGGCTTAACTTTTAAGTGAATGGTAATGAATATTTGCTTTGAGTGACAAACTATAGCAAAGAGATATTCACTTTTTCTCTAGACCTAAAATGCCGGAGCCATTGGAGTAGGCACGGAGACGTCGTGTAGGACAAGCCGCCTGTGCAGAAGCTTTTGGAAGCGTAGATATTTCGTACTATTACGAGCATTTCTTATGACTTCCATGCTTTTACTTTTGTCTAAAAAACAGTCAAAGGAAAAATTTAAATGCTTTAATTCCTTTTTTGTTACAAAAAGAGACCGCTTTGGGTTCTTTAAAACACAATAAACATTCAAAAGAAACATTGCGGTCTTATTATAGAGCATCGCACATTAGGTATGAAGACACTTTTAGATCTGCTGCAAATGTCTCAGGATAATATAGCATGAGGGAATGCTTCAAAACATGAGACGTAAGTTTTTACACACCACGTTTGCAAGTTGCCATGCTAAATAGAAATATGACATCTTCGCAAAATTTATTTTTTTTTGCTAATTTAACGAGCGAAGATTTTATTCTTATCCGGCACGCATACAAAATGTATCTGCGTACTTATATTCCTTTCGATGAAGCACAGTCTGCTTCGTGGAGATTCTACACTGACCGGAAAATGTTGCGCGGTAGAAATACCACTGAAGGATGTTTAATATTTTCTGCGAGAGTGCCAAGGCCTACAAATGGTCAAAACTCCCTAGGCGGCAGAATCTTATAGAGAGCCATCTAGTGAAGGCTTTACTACCTCCCAAATCTCATGACGTGGAGACAGTGAGGAGCAGTTATATCGTCACCAATCCGGACATCGTATTCTCCTGTAATTGCCTAACTGCATTGCCCAAAGCGGGCACCTTGGCCTCCGAACGTTTGTACAACGGTGTACACTTTGCACGTCTCGTTCGAGGAGACATGTTCCACCATATCGCGTTAGGGGACCAAATAGAAAATTTTTAAAACGGTTGCCTTTCGTTCACGTATTTGTGTAGCAGTGCGCTGCATTTTGGATGAACATTTTCATACGAATTTGCTACATCGAGCCACTAAACATTCTCGGAACGATTTTTGCGAAAATTTTCTTTTTTTCTTATCGTTTTTTTTCAAAATTTTTGTTCGCCGTTGGCCGCCTTTCTTTTATTTTCAATTGGCTCGACTGCGATAATCTCTCGTTTGGTGTGGGCTTCCTTCACATTTTTTTGTTTATTTTTGTACTTCTTGAGAGTTTTACAATAGCAGAGGAGAAGAACTGCCACGTTTTGTTGACTTGCCGCGCGCCAGACCATACACCTATTTACGACGAAGTGACGTGTTCAATCCGAGGGCCCCAAGGATTTCATAAAAATTAATCCCGCTGCCCGCAGTTGGGCGGATTCTTCTTTGGAGGGCCGAACGACGACACTTTGTAATAATATCGCTAACTTCTATCGTAAACGTACCTGAATTCTTGAAGAAGTCTTCGCCTCGCTCTATTAAATATATTAGCTTTATTCAGTTTATATTTCATAAAAAAAACGCTAATTTTAACCTACCATTTTAATATTCACTGCATTCGCACATGAGCGGAGTAACGGCAAACAAAGCATCCGCCTTCTGCTTGCAATATGCGTAAAGGCTTCTAGGCTTTTTAAAGCCATTGCTTGGCATCTGTATCATGCAAATAATCTGTAACGACTTATATTAAAGGAAACAGGCTAGGAAGCTGCTGAACTAGCTAGAAGCTGGGAAGAATGAACGTAATCGATATTAAAAATTCTTTCACATCAAGCCGTTCAAACACATCCACGAATGTTTTCTTTTGGCGTCAGAAATGCCCACGCGCCTTTATGCACCCTCACATCAAAAAAGATGACTTCAAAAAACGACCAAGTTCAATTTCACATGCTAACAAAGTGAGCTAATCTCCAAAAAATAGTTGCAAATTAGCTCTCATGCAATTGGACACTGCACCGTTGTAAAAGTCGAGTTTATTTACCTTGCTCGGAAGAAACCCAGTTTGGGATAGCGATCAACAAAATAACCAGCGAGAGCGTTGCCAACTTCAATGGAGGCGCCATTCTTCTAAAGGGTTCAGTTCTCTCCTGGATTTCTTTCTACTGCAGGTGAAATCAACTCACTGAAAAAGTAATCAAATGAAACCCTCATGAAGAAAATCTCTATAAGCAGTTTTATCTTTATTACATATGCGAATAATGCAGAAGGCAATGAATCAATCAGAAATATTCTTGTCAGAATTACTTAGGAAATGTTGCCTTATTTAGCCAAAAGCAAAGCGATCAGGTCAGCCTGGCTGCGAGTCTTTGAGACAGCACCTTTCGTCCCAAAACCACTGCACACATAATACAATCTTTATTGAAAATCTCAAGGATGTTTCCAGTACAGGCAACAAGCCTGGTGAAGGCTTGACTAGGCCCGTACCCCAATACATGGCAAACGGAGGCAACACTTGGGAAAAAAAAGAAAGAAGACAAATACTACATGCGTATTTTGAGAAAAAAAAAACAGTCTGCAGCTACTGTTGCTGTGGGAAAAAAAGCGTAAAGCAAACTACTAAGCGACAGTGAAACATACAGCACTCCAAGATGTGATTACATTCGTATATAAGATACACAGATAATGAAATGGTTCACATAGCATATAGAAGCGTGCAGAAATTTAGACTTTCGTCTGAGATTGATGATATACTCAGGTATAAATACCAATGCGAAAGCAAATGAAAAACCAGAAAAAAAATGGTTCTAAAGAATAAGAAAAGCATGTTGACATTCTAGTTCGATGTAAATTTTTTTCGTACGTTTTTCATTGAATTATGTTGTACATCTGTGTTTTCATCCTTCGAGAACTCATCTAACATTGTCGACAGTCTGAGTTTCAACGTTTTATTTCCATAACCAGTACGGCGTTTGCTCACATTCCATTGTTCGAGCTTGCGCGTTGCGTAGGTAGGAGTGTGTTTTGCCAGACGGGCCGGCTATTTTAATGCCTTAATATTTTGAGCTCCTTATAATCTGCATTGCTTAGACAGTCGTTGTTTGTACATAGATTCTGCGCTAACAATATTTAGCTGCTTCTACATGTTCGTGTGGCTTAAATAGGGTGCTTTGCAAATTATGCGGAAAGCACGTTTCTATAGAAACCGAAGCTCATTAATTTTTTTTATTGTTGTGGTTCCCCACAAAAGTGCGCCCTAGTGTAGCGTTGATGACAATAAAAAGTTGTAAAGCATACTGTTAACTGCTCTTCGAATTGCAAAACAATGACACCGAATGAGACCAGCGGTTTTCGAAAGTTTTTTGACGAGGTTATTTACGTGCCGATCCCAGAACAAATTTGCTGAAAAAATAACACCGAGTGACTTGAGACTCTGCGCAGCCTCTGTTTCTATACCGTCAATTACAATTGGCGGTAGCACATGAAGTTTATTTTTTGGGTAAAAGATGAGAGCTTTAGTTTTCCCAATATTTATATTTCAATAATTTTTTTGCTGCCCAGGTGCTAACTAGGCGAAGTTCTCGATTAGCTTGATGAGACAAATCTGCAGCAGAAGAGCCTGCAAAGGATAAACTTGTATCGTATGCATAAATTATGTACTTGGCAGTGGGTTTAGTGTTTACTATGTCATTTCTGAATAAAACAAACAGAAAAGAACCTGGGATGCTTCCTTTTGGAACGCCTAGTTTATCAAGTTTTACGGTAGAAGATTTCCCTGTTAACACAACACACTGTGATCGATGCACAAGGTATGATGAAATCAACTTAAAGCCCCACCACGAATATCACAACGCTCCAACTTTCAAAGGAGTATACGGTGATTAATATAATTGAAGACTTTAGTAAAATCAAGGAAGACAGCATGCCTTATTCAGTGGACCTATTTTTTTCTGAAGCCATACTGCGCAGGAGCTAAGTTGTTGCAGTGATCAGTGAAAGAAGTTATTCATTTGAGAATAACTTTTTCTAGTCCTTTTGAAAAAACCGCAAGTATCGAAATAGGACGGTGATTAGAAAGGTTGGTCCGGTGGCCTTTTTTATATGTTACGATTACTATGGCACACTGCGTGCTCTGGGGAAACACCTCAGATGAGAGGCAGATGTTGATTATAGGCACCAAGATATGCGCAACTAATTCAATAACGTGTTTTATAGGTTTCACTTGAAGACCCAGTACGTCAGTGTAGGTGCAGTTTTTTAAAATTGGCAAATGTACTTAGTATTTCCGGTTCCGAGACCGGTTCTAAACTCACAGCTTTTGGGCAAGAAGGTTTCAGGGAAGATGTGTAGTCTGCGATAGACGCCACTGAGACCAGAGAAAGAAAGTGGTCATTGAAAGTATTAGCTAATTTCGCCCCTGATATTTCTACCCTATTATTTACTTGTTTCGTGAGCATCTCCGGAGATTAGGGGAAAGTTTGGTGTACTCTATGGCAAACCTCACCTGATTGCTGATTCTAGGAAGTCAAAAGATTATAGTGGTAGCGATTCATACCAGTACGAATTCTTTGGTGACCTGATTTCGATACTTCGTGAACGCTTTAAGCGCGTCCGGTCATTTGATCGTGATAAATTTTTGAAAAAGGCGGTCACGCTTTTTAATGAGGTTAAGCAGTTCAAATGTTATCCGTGGTTGCCAGATTTTCTTTGATCTATTAAATTCTTTTTCGTAAAGCGGGAATTATAAAGGCATAAAAGTTAGTTCAAAAACTTATCATAAGCTAGGTCAGGGTTATATTCACACTGGACGTCATTCCTGTTCACTTCAGGAACGCATTCGCGGAATCTAGACAATGTGCGCGGATTGACTTGCCTGCGGAGCGAAGGCAGCTCAGATTTCGCACCGGTTTGAAAACCGTGACACACCGAGGGAAATATCGGAAGCTGATGGCTGAAAGAGTAGTTAATAATACTAGATTTACCATGACAGGTGTCGAAGGTAGCTATAAAAATATCAAGGAGTGTTCGGGAACCTTTTTTCGACAGTGTACGTGACGTTATCACATCCTGGCATGTGTGATATTCAGAAGAGATTAAAATTTCATCTCTGTGCGATTTCCAGCAAGAAAATTATTATTAAAATCTGCACCCAACATAATATACATTTTTATCAGTGACAAATTCTAACAAAAAATTCATTCATGATGAAGTTAGCGCCAAAAACGAGGACCAAAGAAGGAGGGAAGACACAACACGAGCGCTCGTGTTGTGTCTTCTCTCCTTCCTTGGTCCTCGTTTTTAGCCCTAACTTCATCATGAATAAGATTCAACTCGCCCAACTTTGCACCTTACTACAAAAAAATCCATGATTGTGAAAATAGGAAGAAACGTCACCGTATGGTGGGTGATAGCAAATACAGAATAAGTATTTGCGCGATTTCAGTACAAGCACCTCGATGTCAAGAGTAGCGCAGCAAAATTCATCAACAACTTCGCATTCAACTTCGTTAGAAATTATCATGGATGCACCGCCACCATGTTTACCTGCACGATTAACACAGTAATATTTGTAGCCAGATAGCTTAATCACATTCTCTTGACATTGAAACCAGGTTTCTGAAAACATCACAACATTAAATATAATATTCGCCGGGATAAAGAAAACCTCAATATCGCCATCCTTATTCCTGCCAGATCTGAGACTAAAATGATTGCAGTTCAAGCACTGCCGATAATCAGCCAATGAATGTACAACCGTCCAGCTCCGTTACATCAACTAAGTCGCACATGCACGAAGCAATCGTGAGAAGCGTAGCTTGTTGGGCCAGTTGGTGCAAGGCTAGTGAAAATACCAGTGGAAGGAACGTGTTCACAAGCACGAGAAGTACACAGAACAACCCTTGAAAAGTGCTGGCCTGTGTACTTCTCCTGGTTGTGAACGCGTCCTTTCCGCTGGTTTTCCGCTGACCATCGTGAGATAATTATTGCACATTTGTATCGGGACCAGACGCAATCAAACGACCAACGCGTGATGTATGCGGAAAGACGACTTCGCGCTATTGCGCCGCACCATTCATACTGGAGGCGGTGCGTTAGACTGGCGTTCAGATTAATATTCAGTGTCAAATTCACTCATAGGCCTGCGTTAGGAGACGTCTAACTCCAGCACGTCTAACTTCACAGACAGAATAGAACTAGCAGAGCTATAAAAATTAGTAAATAAACACAAGGTAGGCGACATAAGCAAGTTTAACGTGGTGAAAATTGAGCACTTCTGGCATATCCCCACGTAAATGCCGTTCCACTGTTTCGCGCCCTGCCTTTATCTCCTGCCACAGTTGTTCCCTCAGATCGTTACTTTGTTTGCGCATTTTGGACCAAACGGAAAGCAAATTAATTTCAGTTACGCAATGTCTAAAGGGTACTCAGTGCTCAAAGGCGGCAGTGACAGCGAACAAAAAGGCACGCGCAACGTGCTAAAAAAAGAGGGCTGACAAACCAACCTGAAAAACAGATGAAATGAAGGCTCAGGGTGGGCAGTCCGCGGCGCTGCGAGTGCTGCCAGTGAGTTTTGTCTATGTCGGGCGGCTCTATTTATTCGATGTGACGATCCTGTTGCGGTCAGGGTCCCGCCGCGTAGAAACAACGGTTGTTTTGACGCCCTCAGCCAGTAGACTGACGACGGTCCCGATAACGGCTTTTTTTTCTTGCTACCGCAGCGACTTGTACAAAGATGATACTAGGATTCTGCAAAACAGGTGGCCCAGTGCCACTGCTGCGAATGAGCAGTGAGTCATGCTGCCTTATCCGGGAAGTTACTGCGTAGTGCCCGAGAATCTGCGTTGGTTCCTTTTTCTTCTGAAAAGCAGCAGTCGACAAAAAATAACGGCCAGTGCTTCCCCTCCCTCGTCGCCAAGAAAGAACTCGAACTACAGATCCATTTCATTCAAACCAATCTGTAGAAGGCTGAACAAAAGGTCGGCTTCGGCATCCCTTTCTTTCAGACCTTTGTGACAGCCAGTTAATATCCGCCACCGCTAGGAAACTTATAAAACTCTGCCTATCGTCAAGTACAATCTGGTCGCCCTAAGTGGCACACGTACTTTTGCACCACCTTCATCTGGACACAAAATGTCCTATTAATAATCAGATATACCTCATTCTTGTCAAAAAACAGCATTTCCGTTCCTCTTAACCTTCTTATTCTGGTATGAAGACGTGCGATGGCATCTCCTAATGAATTTGTTATCGGTAAACATAGAAGCTAGGTTTGCAACGTTATCTATGCAAAGAACTAACACCCCTCAAGTAAGGAACGTGCTGTAGCTTGTACTTATCTGCATTTTCGTGTGAGAAACAGAAAATCTATCAATAAAATTGAATTTCTTGCTTTGGAGAACTACTACTGGGCTCTCTTAGAAGGTTTCCAAGGAAGTTCATCCCTCTGGTAGATGTATATCAGGTATACAGGCTTTGAATTGTTAACATACCACTTCATTGCACCCCGGGAGAGGCAGCAGTTGCTATTACTTCTTGTAAAGATGCCGCAATATGGACATCTAGGAATGCTTTTTTATTTTATGTGAATTTGACTGTTGTCTTGGTTTCAGGAACACTTAAGGGAACTTCTTGCGGGGCTAGTTGGTAATTCATTGTAATATAAAGGCACCAAAAAGCGCACGCACACGCACACACACACACACACACACACACACACACACACACACACACACACACACACACACACACACACACACACACACACACACACGCACGCACGCACACGCACAAGACAGGAGAATGGGAAGAGACCGCTCTGTCTTATTGTCTTCTGTGTCTGCGCGTGTGTGTGTGCGTGTGTGTGTGCGTGTGTGTGCGTGTTGGCGCGTGTGTGTGTATGTGTGTGTGCGTGTCTGTGTGTGTGTGTGTGCGTGCGCGTGCGTGGTTTTTGGCGCCTTAATATTACAACTCACAGCAAGCAAAGATCATAGGGGATTTATTATTCCTTAATATGCGATGTTCGCGTCGGAACACCACCTGCTACGGGAAAAAATTGGCAGTGGCTTAGCTCTGCTATGCCAGGATATACCTAGCATTAGGTGAGGGCGAGGTGTCCACATCTCGGTGGACACCTGAACCAGAGAGAAGGCGCAGAGCTGCCCTCTTAGAAGAGTGGACACCTCAACCGTGCTTTGAGCTAAGTGGCGGTAGTGACAGGTGTACGCTGCATGCGTTGGCATTGACAACGTTGTGCCAGAAACGCGCCGTTGAAGCCATAGGCCGTCGGCGTTCGTTATGTTCATTGTCTTTGGCATGGACAATGTTTTACACTCCGATTATTTTAAGGAAGGAAGTGCGCATAATTGCTCCCTGGGTTAGTGAACGCCTGAATCGGGCTTATAGGTGCGTGGGGTGATGTGATAGAGAGATGTGGGCTGCAGGCATTGACAAGGTTGTGCCGAAAACGCGACGCTCAAGCCATAGGCCATCGGCGTTCTTTGTGCTCATTGGCGTTGGCGTTGTCAACGTTTTACACTCCGAACATATTCAGGAAAGGAAGGTGAGCGCACGCGGCGAGGCCCACCAGCTGCGCATAGTAATGTTACTTGCTCCTCGCGCTTGCGCAGTATGATTATACAAGAGAGCACGCGACACGGCGAGGCTGTGGGCAATGTAGCTCACGGTACAAAATTGTATTTCAGAAAGGAAATTACACAGTAACTGCCTCACATATCTCGGTAGACACCCGTCATCCGTTTGATGACGTCAGCTGTGCTCGTCGATGAGTCACCACAGGCGCTGGCTGTGCGCCGTGTGGCGTCACTGCTTCTCGCGCATGCGCAGCACGGCTCTCCAGGAACCACTCGAAACTGCTCAACATCAGCCAGTGTAGCTGACGCTACAACCATCTCATATGGTCTTTTGGTATTGGTGACTGCTGGCTTCCGTCATGTATGTCGAAACGAGTCCCTCTTTTGCCCTCTCTTGTGTGCTCCATATTACGCCATTTTGGATCAGAGGCTGCTGTGTACGATTGCCATTGCGAATAAAAGTCGCTGAAAAAAATTTTTGGCAAGGCTGCCGGCGGCGATGACGAGAATAGGAGACCTCTCGGTTAAATGCTGTTTATGAAGAAGCAATTTCCAGTTATGAAAATTATTGCTGAAAACGGGCATCGAAGACATCAGCATTACGTCAATAAAGAAAATATAGAGGGTCGACATTTTGGGAGTAGAATAAACAGGTTACTGAAACCTGAACCATGTGCGGTGATCGTATGTTTATTCAATGATAGTTAGCATAAAACACTTAGCCTTAAAATTATTGATTACACGAAGCTGCAGAATAAGCACAATTCAGTGCCATTCTCAAAATGATGTGAAACCTTTTTCGGGTGTCAGAGGTGCTCAAAAGCTCCTTGATTTGTTTTCAACTTTTTGACACTTTTCAGCGTGCTCACGATGACTCGAGACGTCTAGACCAGTAAGCAGTGGCTTCTGAGAACATGCTGACAGCACAATTTGTCTGTGAACTCTTTGTAGTAGTCAGTACAGGGGCGAGTAGAAAAGATTAGCTCAAGTGAACGACGACCATAGTGAAGAATTCGCACCGCACGGTGCGTATCCGAATGCACGGCGATATATCGAGAGCGCCACGCCATTCCCATGTATGCTGCTCGAGGAACGCGGCGGGAGAGAGGGTTTTTGTTGTTTTTAACATGGATACAAAAGGAGAACGAGAAGGAGGAGAAGGAGAAGGACACTACACTGAATGTGGAGACATAAAAGCTCAAAAAAGACACAACAATGTTACAACACACACAATGCACACTACATATCATACAATGGGCACGCCGGATATCCTGAGATAAAATGAACAGTATGCTATAAGGAATTAGTGTCATAATCAACGTGAGCGATAAATAATGAGAACATAAAATAAATGAAGGAGGACCAACAGAGAACGACGATAATGTCGTCCTAATATCCTTAGCACAAGATAGTAAGATGCAATATTAATTCTTGGGGAACTCATGATCATGTAACATCCAAGCAAGCCTTTCTAAGCACAAGCGTAGAAAAGGTGCACAATCTACCCCAGCAACACTTTAACTCAATCCGAAGGACGCCACTACGATTAGTCCTTTCTCTAAGGCATGCCTCTGCCTTGGATGCTATATCTATCGGAGAAAAAAAAAAGCTTTTATCATAGGTGGTCAAACCACTGTTCAGTCAGCCCTAAAAATATTATGCTGTGGGAATCTAACTACAGATAAGTTACATTGCCATTCGTTTGACCTCATACCTACCGTGCAGGTGTGCTAGCCCATTTATATGTACAAATTGTGTAGTGTGGGCTGTTTCGTGATTGCAAACAGTGAATGCGAATTTACAGACTTTTGTTCAAGCTTAGGGGGACTGCAAACCCCCTCAGGGGTCAGTTCGATAAAGTTTACAAGTACCATTATTTGTCTCCTACCAAAATCGGAGGGGCGCTGCGCCGACAGCGGTGTTGGCGGACCGTGCGTGACGGTGCGCATGCCTGCTAGTGATCGATCGTCGTGAGGAGCGAAATCGTATATGTTCGCAGTTATTATTTATAGCTCTGCCATCACCCAGCGGAGTCACGACGAATAAAATCTACGGTGTTATCCGCTTGGTCGATGGCTCTAAGCGGCGTTAAAACAAAACTGCCGTTTAAGTCGAGTGTCTAGCTTCCTTCATATGCATTTAATTTATTTAACTGAATGTTAATCGTTCCCTAGTAACTCTTCCCGCATCTTAGATCCACGGTCTATGGTCAGGGACTCCGCGCCAGTCTGAACCAAGGTTAAAAAGGCAAGCTGCAACTCGACCGCTAAAACATATGATGAAGGAACCGAGTAAATTCCTTTCTCAATCAGATAGGCCTCTGTAGAACGTTTTATTTTGAATCATAAACTGTATGGAGTCTCTGGCCTGAAAGCCCCGATATTATGACCCAGGGCTGGCCCTACCCCCGCAAAAATGCGTATATTCTGACACAATTTGGCCGGAGGGGCAGAGATGTTCCAGTTTTCGGTGAGGGCTGAGCTTTCTCGAAAAACAGAGTGCGAAGCCGGCCAGCATCAGAGATTTTTCCTCAACTTTATCCGCAAACTTGTTTTTCTTTCTTGTTATGTTCAAAAACTACTTAATTTAGAATGTATCTGATTGATCGCGTTGGATGTCCTGCCACTTTTCGCTGTCGGTATCCTCATTTCAGGGCGGTTAAAAATTTTAAACTCGTCATCTTGATATGGCAGCGGAAGAGCGTTTTTTCAGAGCTCAGCACTGACTTGACATCCTATCAACGCAATGAACACCTCGAAAACTTGCAGATAAGTGGAGGGCCTGCCTTCAGCCGGCTGTAGGCACGAAATCCTGTGACTCCATCTGGACGCCGGCAAAGAAGCAATCCGTTCACCAAGGCATACTTCAGGCGCCACTTCCCCACCGCTGCGGCTGACCTCATTTCCTCTTCCCGGATGTCTCTTACCCACAACAATGCGTCACCAACCGCGCACATAAGCACGCCGGTGACGCACGCCCCTGCGTTGGGCGTCGGTGTGTAGCAGTTGGCCCGTGTTCAAACCGCAGCCAACGCATTTTTTAGTTTTCTTCTGTTTTTAGACCATATATTGCAACGGTGATAAAACTACAAAGAACATTTACTGCATTCGAATCGAACTCAAAGCACGGATTTGTGCTGCGTAGAAGACGACGGTGAGCAGGCAGTGCCGCGGGACGGAGCAGATGGAAGCTGGTGAGGACCACGCTCTCCAATGCACAGCGCGAGAGTGTGGTGCTGTTTAACACGAGTCGCGTTGGCTGCGCCGATAGCCTAATGGCCTCACTGAGCGGCCCTTAAAGGAGATCAGCTCGCGGAGTCGCGGGTTCGACGTATAGCCATGGTTATTGATTAAATTTCTCTTTTTTTTCTGGTTTGAACTCCTACTCAGCTGCAGGTCAAATTTGCACGTTCCACTATTGAAGCCAGACGTCACGAAGTGAAGCTTTCGCTTTAAAAAAGAATATGACAACACGGTTAATACAATCGAAACATTTGTACACACGTGCAATCTATTTGAGTGCTTAATACTTTGCTAGGAGATTCAGCCTTAGTTAATAATCTTTCCCGCCACTGCTCACGTTGGCGAGCCTAATATAGCGAGGAGCACCTTTTATTGTTCTGTTCGGTGAACGTTTATTTCCTGTTAAGTCGTTCTCGCAATCGGCAGTCCCCACTTTGAACAGCTTGCCACCGTTCAGGAGAAATTCGCATTGCCGTTGCTGACCTGATCCCAGTGAATTTTCGATCGTAGCAATTTTATGGGCAGCATTTGCTGTGTCATCTAAACTTTAAAGTTGGCGCGATGTGAGGCTTTTTAACTTGTGTTACAAAGCGACACCAATGGGCAGCCTTAAAATGTTTCTGTCATGGCGTAGGATACCGGTAGTCCAGTCTATATGGCATGACATCATTACAACCCATTTCAGTTTTAGAGTGAAAGCTCTGTCATGACGAAATCTGCAAAAAGAGATTCATCGCTTCACCGTTAACCCAGAATAAACAAATAAATGGAATTACTATTGCCGCGAATGTGATTCGAACCCACGGCGGTGCGAAACAGATCAGTTTTGCTGGCTACTGCAAGAGAGCAAAATGCTAACGCCGCAGGAGATCACGCCACGTGCTAACAATCCAGCGCACTCTCGTAGTGCACAACATATCGTCCCCTTCATCAACTTCTATCTGGACGCGAACATATCGGACCAGCTTAACCTAGATCAGAGCTTAACCTCAGTATAATATCGTCGCCATAGGTGTCGACGGCCCAGCAAAGCAAAGCCATGAGCTAACAAGACAGACATTCTTTCATGAGAGTATTGGGTTTAACAACATTTCGCTTGGTTTAACTACTCGCAGCTGATTTAAAGCTACCAAACCGAAATTGAGCAGGCCAACAATTGTGTTTAGGTAGAGCTCAAGAATGAAGCACAGAGATGAGAAGCAAGTCGTCAGTCTCTTACAGGTTGCGTTACGCTGCGATCATGTAGTGTCAGGGAGACTTGAAGAATCTCAGTAATGCACACCGAATTCGGCAATGATCGTAATTGCGCGCAAATCTACCCAGAGGAGAAAGAAATTGAAGGGCTTAACTGCTGTTATCGCTGAAAACGTGATAGCGTTATTTTTTTCGTACTGAGTTCATTCCCATCATTGAAGTTCTGGTTGAAACCTCCCTTTTCTGTGTGAATTGGCGCATGCTCGTTAGATGCTGTCTTTTATTTTGTTGTTGCCACTAAACCGGCCACGCGTTCTAAGTTGGGCTCAAATGTGCAAGTGCCGGCGTTGTGTTGCTTTCAGACTGTTGTGAACGGATGGAAGTTGGCATCTAATGCACAGCTCGAGAGGCTGGCAGTTTAACATGCGTGATGTTTGGGTGCATGTCATGCAACTGCCAATGAAAATCATTTGCGCCGCTGTGGCTTCGAACTTCCCTTGCAGCTGTAAGCCTTTCAATGTTATCATTATTCTTTTCACATAACACGTCCTCGAGAGATCGGCGATATTTGTCAGGAACCGATGGCGACGAGCGTTGTTCTCCGATGCGGCTGTTATCGATATTGTATTCATAAACCACAAGTTATGCATGTTTATGCACAGCGCGATTAATAGCCGTGGAAGTTTATTCCATCAAAGGCAACGTGCACGTCTGAATACCACTTCCGAAATTTTTTTTTAATGGCACGAATCTAAGAAACAGTCAATTCGCTGGGCATTTCCAGCCTGGCTTCGGTGAATGAAATTTTGAAAACTCAGCAATAATTTGCAACACATCGATGGCGTGGTTGCTCCAAGGCGCAAGGCACCCAACTCTGTCAGGATAAGAGAGAGCAGAAAGGCAACTATTTATTACACAAAGATAAAAAGCACTGAGCAGCATCTAATAGCGTTCTCTACTCACAGCACCGATAGTGATAACAGTCAGAAAACAACCCCTAACGATTTCTTCAGCGGCTCTTTTCGGGCCCATGCTTCTCTTGCACCCTGTGGAAAATCTGATAACAAGCATTTTACCGTTTTCGGCACAAGCAGCTCCATATTCGTGTTGTTATGTATTTTATAAAGAAGGCAGTCAGCTTCACGTTTACATTCCAAAAAGGAAGCTGCACATTTCAAGCTATTTATCAACTTTTGGGGCCGAAGCGTTTCTTAGAGCCCACAACTTTTCATGCTGGCCTGCCGGTAAACACAGTGATCACAAAGTGATAAGTTTCACGCGATTCATACTGGTGAACAGCGCAAAAAGGCGGGACAACGTCAAGACAAGCGCTGACTATCAACTGGGTTTATTGAAGGACGGAAAGGTATATAAACGAAAACGTAACACAAAGAAGTAAGAAGTAAGTGTGAAAAGGCCGTGAAAATCAAAAACCTCTCTCAAAACGTCATGCCATGAGAAGACTGCTGATAGCATTACAATGCAGGTCTGCAGGTTACGCGCAAATGGTTATCCGGATGAAATAATTCCCTGGGCTTCCGAAAAGCTGATAAAATTTGTAAAAAAATGGCCGACCCATTGAAGGCGAGAAGGTAAAAAGACCAGTTGTGGTTCCTTACACGCACGGCTTGTCTCACGTTCTCAAGAAGGTTGCCGGCAGGTATGATGTCGATGTTGTGTTTTCTGCTCCCCACAAACTGAGCTCCATGTGCAAGCAGGTTGCACAGGCAAGGGAAGAAAAGAAGAAAAGCTGCCAGCTACGCCATGTTTCACCCTCTGTACCATGTGCAGAAAACGTGGTGTACCGAATTCCCTTCTCTTGCGGTGCTGTTTATGTCGGGCAGACCGGCAGATGCTTAAACAAAAGGCTCATGGAGCATGAAAACTCAAGGAAAAGTGTCCTTCTCAGCCACGTTGCCGCTCATTGCGAAAAGTGCAAATGCCAACATGAAAGGGAGCAAGAAAGAAAATCGGAACAAAATGGCGGGCTTCCGCGCACAAAGTTCCGCTGCAAAAAGTGCAAGTGCGCACCTGAGTACTAGAAAACCGAAGTTCTGTTCCGCCATAGAGATAAGCTCACGCGCGAAATAATGGAAGCGCGTCACATCCACAGGCAAGATGACGAATGCATCAGCAATCCTTCCGTGACACTTAGCAGCAAGGAAATAGCATACGTCACTTCCCATGTGACAGTTTTTGATTTTCACGGCCCTTTTCTCACTATCTTTTCACTTCTTTGTGTTATGTTTTCGTATATATACCTTTCCGTCCTTCAATAAACCAAGTTGATAGTCAGCGCTTGTCTTTCGTTGTCCCGCCTTTTTGCGCTGTTTACCAGTATGGACGTTTCCTATCCCAGACGTATACTTTTCGTAACCTTTCAGAAAACACAGACAAATGAGAGTAGGTGTCTCCCTTTAGACAAATTCACAACTACTTCCGCGTCTCCACCGGAAGTGGTGCAGTTCACAAAAAGATTCGTAGCGTCGGAGACGGTGAGGCATCAGCCCAAACAGAACAGTAATTTCTTAGACTGCTAAGACAGAAAAGGCATCTGCCAATAAAGCCGTCTGATCACGGCGGCAACATCTGAATAACTTTCACTAGTCTTCGCTTCCTCACTAAGAACTGTGGCTGTCGAGAGCATGCTCTACTGGAACTGACGAGAGCTACTTAAGAACCTGGACTGACATATATGTAATACTCGCGCAATATCAAACAAACATACTTCCCCTTCCAATAAACGCACTTAATCCCAACACATACAACATTTCTAACAAAAAATATGTAGTATACGGGAAGGACAGGCAAGACAGTGCCAACTCAGCAGGTTGCGTTGCTATTTTGGTTAAGAATTTATTTTCCTCTCAATATCAGCCACTGGTTGCTGATATAGGGGCCGTGGCGATACAAGCAGGAACTTTGGGCAGATTAATAACTGTGTGTTCCCCTTATATGCCACCAGGTGATCGCCTCTGCATTGAGGCACTTTAAAAACTTGAAAGTGTCCTTTTTAGGCGCCGCGGGTAAAGAGACGCGCAAAACAAGTCCAGTTCCTGGAAAAAAACATTGTAGTGAAGTTGGCCGCCCGAAATTATTGCGCACATTGTTCCCAACGAAAACCAGCAGATGCGTATCATTGCATGCATGGCGTGGAATGAAAATCTCGGGGGAGGATCCGAGAATCAACTCTGACTGCAGAACGCGTCATTGAGCTTAAGGGAGGGTCAAGACGAAATTCCTTGTGCTTTTTTATTCTATTCGGAATGTAAAGCTACCGATATGCACGTTGTCATATCTCTATTTAACCGTGCTTATCGTTAAAACGCAATTTTGGTTTATGTTTCCGGCTTCTAGGCCTTTAATCTCATAAAGGCGCAAGTTTCTCGTCAGAAAACAGCGTATCACCACAAGATAGCGCCTTCCTATCTTTCATCCATTGCGGCTTTTTAACAGTGGGTTCTAATCAGCGCGTGTATATGGGCCTGAAGAGTACGAAGCAAGACAGCGCTGACTTAACAACTCTTGAGAAGTGATATAAGAACCATCCTTACGCCAGAGCACCTCAGACAGCGGCATTGCCAGTCTGCAAGCCAGAACTTTCAGCGTAGGTCCTCAATGACCGGACAGCGCCTTTCCACGCACTGCGTCCCTTTCGCTAAAGTTTACGGCAGCAGCAATGGGCTCCTATCGCCGTCCCAGGCTTCAAGTCCTCGAAGACAGCCTGCAAGCCAGGATGATAGTGACAGAGGTACGGAGGCTGCATTTGTTGCTTAACGACCTGGCGCCCGGAGACCTTCGCTGCCTACGGTGTGCAATTATTTCACGGTTCCCGGGTCTACGACAGCTACCAATGCAGAGCGTCCCAAGTGCGATTTGCGAAGCCATCCTTCATTACCTGCCCTTTGAAGAACGCATGCGGAGCATAGCGTGGATTCGCAGCATCCTTATACCTGAGCAGCACGTGCGCATCTGGCATCTTTATAGCCTCCGCATCATACCGAACTTGCAATCTTGCACCGCTTTATTACGGCACATGGCGTCCACTCTGCGATTCGGAGACCGCGACGCGACCGTCGCATGGACCGTGCGCGAAGGCACCATCTACGCCTGCCTGCTGACGGAAGACCCGGAATTCACGTCTTCGGAGCAGCATGTCGTCTACGTAGTAGTGTGGCCCGGACAGCACAAGCTGGCATTCCACTCTTACGGCAGAACCCTTTGGTGGCGAGTGCATGTCGCTCTGCGTGGCGTGGTGAGTGGCAGCGCCGTGCGGGTGGAGGGTTTGCCTCACGGTGGGTTTAGCAGCAGGAACGTGGGTGCCCCATTACCTTTGCTTGGCACGAAACCTGAACCTCCACAGAACGAGTAGCGCGTAGAAGCTCTCTGTTGGTTCGGCAACGAAATGGTGAATCCTAACCGTTTCCTTTTGTTGCCAGCAGTGATTGCCGCCGTCAATGAAACTTCATTCGTGGGAACAGTGCTTCTTACCGCATCGTGAACTTGGTACTTACCATTGTTACAATGGTTTTTAGACTGCTTTAGAACATCGAAGCGGCTGAATGGTGTGAACATCGAATAGCGTTTTATCGTAACCAAACTGAGTCTCCGTTCAACGGCATTTTTAATCTATTTTACTACTGACACTACCTCATGCGGTGGCAACAGATTCGCTGAACCATTGCGAACAATTGTACCTGTCAGATAATGCAGTGCATTTTTCCGATGATCTTAACACTTCTGCCGTACGTGATTGTAGCCGCACGTTTCCGACCTTATTCTTGGTTATCCATAGGAAAGTTACCTGGCGAATGATTTCTGGACTACTGGGTATAGTTTTTCATCTGCGGAGCATGTATCTAGAGTGTATAATACCGTTCTCGAAGGTGTTTGCTTGTTATCATTAGTCATTTTGGTCGGGCCGGTGAAGTGTGGCCGCCACAGTGGTCTTTCTGATCACGACGGAACCGCCCCGTATCTGAGTTGCTATCGGTATACGTTCCGTTGTGCCACGTCTGAGCTCAAATAAACACGTTGCTCGGCAAACACGTTGTTCTGTCTTTGCCGCGAAAGTGGTTATCTTGTGCAGTGTCCTGATAATGGTGCGGCTGCAACACAGTTCATGGTGTGGTTGATATGGCGGAACAACTGCAGAACGAAACACGGGTCCTTCGATAAAGACCGCTGATGTTAGGATATGGTAGGAGTGGTGACAGCAAAACTTTCATGGTGTAAAAAAATTTTTTACACCCGTCGTACAGAGGGCGGAATCCAGTACAATGAATCCAGTAACCACTATTAGCGACGCACACAGTCGAATGTTTCGAATTGTCAAAGTGTAGAAGTTAGCTCAGAGACTAGCATCTATGTACAGGCTTAAGCGTTACAGCAAAACGAATTTATCATATGCACGCAGGTATTCTGTTCATCATCTTTGAGTATACCGGGTTTAGGGAAACGACGTTTATTCAATGGCAGCATGCTCCAGAGTGCATTCTGAACAGCAACGACAATTCGTACAGGCGCCCAAATCTTTAACTGGCGTGCGGGAGCGCTGACTTTTCTGTGCGTCAGAGCCCTATGACGGAGCGAAGTTGGAAACAGAATGAGGCTGAGCGCATGCTCACAAAGCGCGCTTAGCTGGGCCCGTCGTCTGCCAGGCTGTTCCTTATTAAGAACGTCACCCCTTATTATCGCATTTCGAGGAGCCGGCAGCGTGAGTAGGCGAATGGTTTTGCTCGCATTTTACGTTCCGAAGAACAGCGTTGTAGAAACGAAGCGAGGAAATAAAAGTGAAAGACAGGCCGAACACTCCCAATTATGCGATAAGCCGGAGAACATGGATCGTTCATGTGTTACTGGCTGACGCGAACGCTTTTTTTCATCTGCATGAAGGGCGCTTATCAACACTCTGCGTGCTTTATGCTTTAGCGTGGCAATGAAACTAAAAGGCCGTGAAACTGAAGTGAAGCTGCTCTGAAGCCGTGCTCGCAGCAGTTCGGAACAGTTATCAAGATGCCATCCCGTGTATCTCAAGCGACAAGACTCCGAATTATGGGGATGTCATTGGGCGGCTCATCGCAGAAGGAGATGCTAAAGAATCTGGAGTTGCTGGGGCTTCAGTGGGCAGAATCATACGTGCATACTGGGACGAAGGTCGAATTGAAGATGCTCCTCGCTACCTGATCAGGAAAACAACAGAAGAAGAAGACTTGCAGATTGTTGCCTCAGCTAGTGATAACCCTTTCATAACGATAATGACCCATATTTTCCATTCATAATGAACGACCCATGTTCTCGGGCTTATCGCATGACTAGGCGTTTTCGGCATATCTTTCAGTTTTATTTCCTAGCTTGGTTGCTACAACGCTGTTCTTCGGAACGTAAAATGCGAGCAAAATCATTCACCAACTCACGCTGCCTGCTCGTCGAAACGCGATAAGGGGTGACGTCCTTAAGAAGTACAGCCTAGCAGACCACGGGCCCAGCTGAGCGTGCTTTGTTGGCATGCGCTTAGCCTCATCCTATTTCCAACTTCGCTCGGTCTTATGGCGCTGACGGACAGAAAAGTCGCCGCTCGCGCACGCCAGTTAAAGTTTTGGGCGACTGTACCTTTTGTTGGACGGGTCAATCAGCGTTGTGAAGCTAACAGCGAATAAATATAGAACGATGATTATGTTAGGCAACCTGCAACTCTTGAAGCAAGATTTGTACAGGTGCGTCTTCGAAGCGCAGGTCGGAGGCCGTTGATCGAAGACTCGTCACGGAAGGCACACACCCAGGAGTCACTGAGAAACCAGTACAGCACTTTGTTCACCTCTTCGTCCTACCGCGTGAACGGCTGCCGGTCGTTCCCATTACAGTTACCTCCCAGGCGAAAAGAAGCCATCCTGGCGACTTACGGGGACGAAGGAATTGTCGGGTCATAGTAGGGCTTAAGTCGCTCGACGTATACAGTTTCACGCCCCCGGCGACGATGATCCGGGGAGGTATCAAGGGGCTCAACTATGTAATTCACGGGCGTAGTTTGTTGAAGAACGCGATAAGGGCCGTGATAGCGGGAGAGCAGTTTCGTGGCGAGGCCGGGAGTGGTGGAAGGCACCCAGAGCCAAACGAGTGCGCCGGAGAGATATGATGCGGTAGGGTCCGAGGAAGCCCGACGGTGCTTCTGGTGCTACTGGAGCTGTGTGGTGAAAGAGCGCGCAAGTTGTCGACATTCCTCGGCATACATGTGGGCTTCGCAAAGGGATGATGTCTCGGAAGAATTAGGGCGATAGGGAAGGATGGTGTCCATTGTGGATGTAGGCTCGCGGCCGTATAAGAGGAAGAAAGGGGAGAATCCCGTCGCTGTCTGCGTAGCCGTATTATACGCGTAGGTTACGACAGGAAGTACTTTGTCCCAGTTGGAGTGGGCGGTATCAACGTACATGACGAGCATGTTACTGAGAGTGCGGTTGAACCCCTCAGTCATGAGTTCGTTTGAGGGTGATAGGCGCTGGTACTGCGATGAATGATTTTGCATTCCTTGAGCAGCGCCGCGACGACTTCCGATAGAAAAACACGGCCACGGTCACTGAGCAGTTCTTTCGGGGCGCCGTAACGAAGAACAAGACGGTGTAGGATGAAATAAGCAACATCTTGTGGGGTCGCAGATTGGAGAAGCGACGTTTCTACGTAGCCTGTTAGGTGGTCAACGACCACGATGACCCAGCGGTTGTTAGCCGAACTGGTTGGAAGCGGACCGTAAAGATCATAGCCGGCGCGGTGAAAGGGGCGGGCAGGGCAGTTTAACGGCTGCAATGGGGCGGGGTCGTGGCGGGGAGGGTTCTTGCGACGTTAGCAGGCTGTACATGACCGAATGTACTGTTGTACAAAGCGGTACATACCGCATCAATAATATCGCAGAAGCAGGTGAGCATCCGTTTTCAATACACCGGCATGGCCGTATTGTGGATCTGCGTGAAAAGAGGCGCAGATCGCAGCACGGAGGTGGCGAGGAATCAGCACCAGCCACTTCCGCCCGTCGGAGAGGTAGTTACGCCGGTATAAGAGGCCATCACGAACGGCAAAATGGTGGGCTTGGCGATGAATAGTCCGGGACGAAGAAGGTGGCGAGGGATTAGAGAGGAAGGTGAGGAGCGAGTTGATCCAAGAATCCTGCAGTTGTTCGGACACCGAACGACGAGAAATCGTAGGCACAGACGAGGGCAGAGGCGGAATCGCAAGGGAGTGGTGAACAGCAAAGTGCGTCGGCGTCGGAGTCTTGCGGCCAGAGCGATAAATGACGTGAATATCAAATTCTTGGAGACGTAAAGCCCAGCGGGCAAGTCGGCTAGAGGGATCTTTGAAGGAGGACAGCCAGAAGAGAGCATGATGGTCGGTGACGACATTGAACGGCCGGCCGTAGACGTAAAGGCGGAACTTGGACATCTCCCAAATGATGGCGAGACATTCTTTTTCTGTGACAGAATAGTTAGATTCCGCCTTGGTGAGAGCGCGTCTGGCGTAAGCGACAACATATTCCGGATACCCAGACTTCCGTTGGGCAAGAAGTGCTCCCAACCCCACACCGCTCGCGTCAGTGTGAATTTCGGTCGGACAGTCGGGATCAAAATGGCGCAGTATTGGGGGGGAGACCAGGAGGCGACGTAAAGTGTCGAATGCGGCATCGCAGGCGGGTGACCAAGACGAGAGGTTCGGGCTGCCGGCAAGAAGCTGCGTTAAAGGGGCGATGATACAGGCGAAATTCCGGATGAAGCGGCGGAAGTAGGAACACAAGCCTATAAAACTGCGAAGTTTTTTTAAGGTGGTCGGTTTGGGAAAGTCAGCGACAGCGCGAAGTTTAGCAGGGTCAGGAAGAACACCATCTTTGGAGATGACATGACCTAAAAATTAGGAGTCACTTTGGCGACTAAAGTGGTGCAAGGCGAAAGCCTGAGTACAGCATTCTGCCACGAATGTGGTTGTGAATGATGATTCAAGTGCTACCAGCGAATGACGCGTCCATTGGCTGTCTGCGTGTGTTAGTGATGTGTGGTTAACATGTTAAGCTTCGCCTGTAAGAGTGGAACGCGACAGCGTCTTGCAACGCTGCCAGGGAGTCCACAGAACGCCATCGCCAATTCGGCTGTACGCCTTGCTGGACGGTAAATTTATTTTTTGAGGAAAGGAAATGTATCTCTCTCGCATATCTGGGTGGACACCTGCACCTCGCCGTAAGGGAAAGGGGGAAGGTGGGAGTGAACGAAGACCCCGTATTAGCTAGACGAGCCTTTGTTCATTCCAAACCATTCAGCTGGCATTACGGAGTGGCTAGCGTGCTCGTATCGCACTCCGGAGACCCTGGTTCGATTCCCCAACTCGACCAATTTCGTTCTCGGTTTTATTGATTTATGCGGTCTAACTAGAAAGGTTAATTAGGCTATTTCATATTTATATCATTGTATTTCTATCCATCGTGTTCTGTCATTCACCTGTCAAATGTTGTAACTGTCTAGGATGTTCGACACACGTATATGAAACGAGCAACGTCAAAACTGAGTGGGGAAGTGCGTGGTGGTGGAGCGAACTCGGCTTCGTACTTATCTGTTTTTTTCAGCAGCGTCTCCTTCCGCGGACGCTGTTGTCGCTGCGACCCGCGTCTTTCTTTTCTTTTCCTCTGTCTTCTGACCTCTTCATTCTCCTCTATCTTAATTAGGCTAATTGATTAATTAAGCAATTAACTAAACTCAATCCCACTTAGTTGCAGCATCACTATACGATCCCTTTGATTGGTTGCATGGTTACTAGCCAAAGTACAATTGGCCCCATTTGAAATTCGCGCACTGTGACGTCACGAGCATTTCGACCAATTGAAAAGCGTGACATTTTCTGTCGACAACTCCTGCTTACAACGATGAGGCATTAAAGGCTTCCGCCTTAATATCGTCAGCCTCGTGGCACCGAAGTAACATTTGTTCAGGTTTAGTTGTAGCCCGGCTGCAGTAAGGCACGTGAGAACACGCTGGAGGCGCAGTAAATGGGAAGAAAAATGTTTGGAAAAAACGACAGTCAGCCAGATAGCACAGAAACGTTTCCCATTTGAGCCCGCTGAGAATATTATCCATCATTCTCTCGAATTTGGCTAGGGCTGTGCATAGGCCGAATGGCATGACATTGAACTCCTACAGGTCGTCTGGGGTGACGAAGGCGGTTTTCGGCCGGTCAGCGGCACCCACCGGGACTTGCCAGTATCCAGAGCATAAGTCTAAGGACGAAAAATACTCCGCTCCCTGCAAGCAATCCAGTGCGTCGTCGATTCGGGGTAGAGGATAAACATCCTTGCGAGTAATCTGGTTGCGACGACGGTAGTCCACGCAGAACCAGATGGAGCCATCTTTTTTCGTCACCAAGAGAACAGGAGAGGCCCAAGAGCTGTGAGAGGGCTGCATGATGCCGCGCTGTAGCATATCGCCGACATTGTCACGGATGACGTGGCGCTCTGTGGGCGAAACGCGGTACGGTCGCTGGCGCAAGTGTGCGTGCGTACCTGGGTCAATTTCGTGAGAGACGGAAAGCGCACGGCCCAAAGAAGGTTGGGAAAGGTCAAGAGACGTGCTGAAGCGTTGGAGAAGTGCCAGTAGCTGGTCACGTTGAGCGGGCGGAAGGTCGGTAGCGATGGCGCGATGAAAGACGTCGGCGAGAAGCGGATCCTGGTGTAGTCGCATAAATGTCCAGGAGAGCAACCTCGGGACAGGCGCGGTGATCGGAGGACTCCTAGGCAAGAGCAGGGTCCAGTTCTTCGATACGACCGAGGCATTCGCCGCGAAGGACAGAGGACGGGAAAGCAAAAGGGTTGGAGACATAAAGGGCACAGTGACCATCGGAAATCGTGAGAACGGCGAAAGGAATCAGAAGGTGGTGACGGCGGGCGGCAGCTGTGGTGGGTGTGAAGAGAACAGGGCTGCTGAAGGTTCACTCAGGTAAGAGCGGGACGAGGACAGAAGAAAAGGGAGGTATGGCGGTGTCGGCGGCTACGAGAAGTTTAGCGGAGGGCACAGGCATGTCGCACGAGGAAGCGTTACATACGGAAGACAGCGCAAGTTAAGCACGAGCACAATCAATCACTGCATGGTGGGCTCAAAGTCGCATCCTAGGATGACATCGCGAGAGCACGCCCTCAGCACAACAAACTCGATGAGATATGCTACGTCGTAGATAGAAACTCGTACCGGGCTGGCTGCGATGGGGTGGATGCACTGCGAGCTGGACATACGGGGCGAAACCTCAGACAGGGGCGTCGTCACCTTGCGAATTTTGCGGCGAAGAGACTCACTAATTACAGACATGGTAGCGCCCGTGTCAACGAGCGCGAGAACAGGGACACCTTCGACAAACGCCTGAACCACATTAGCGGTTGGAAACGGAGGACTTGGCGAGTTCGCAAAAGACGCAGTTGTTAACTCCGGAACTGCGGCATATAGTTTTCCTCTCGGAGGTGTTGCTGTCGCCGAAGCATTGAAGAAATTGAACAGCGGCGAGGCGAAGGCGAGCGGCGAGTCGCGTACTGGGGCCGAGGCATAGACGAGACAGAAGAGCCATTGGGCAAGGGCGGCTCGTGATCGTATCCGTACGGGTGCACAGCATCCCCAGAGCGAGGCAAGCGCTGACGGCAGAGACGTGCCACATGCCCTGGAAGCCCAAAAGCGTAGCAGATGGGCCGATTATCGGCGGTTCGTAGGGTTCGTAGGGCCAAGGGTTCGTAGGGTGTCGTCGTGTGCGAGGAAACGAGGCTGGCGGGAGTGGCATGGACGGGATTGGAGCATAATAGACAGGGCTGCTGCGGTATGTGGGAGAGGCAAGCGAGCGCGGTGTCCTTGTGACGGCTTCCGCATACGTGAGTGGTGCTGCGAGAGGAGGAAGCGGGGGAGCTGGATGGCAGGATTACAGCGACCTGCTCCTGAACAACACGGAGGATAGTCGGCGCAAGGGAGGGCGCTAGGCCGGTAGTTGGGCAGAGAGGGTCTGGAACATGATGGAGAAGAGAAAGCTGGCGGGCGACTTCCTCGCGTATAAAATCTTTGACGCGCTCCATGAAGAGCGATTGGTCCGAAGACGAGGGACCAAGGGCCAAGCCAGCAAGACTCTCGGTAGGCGCACCAGACTGCCGCGTAGAAGCGCGTTGCTTGCGCAACCCGTCGAAGCTTTGGCACAGCTCAATGACGGAACTGACGGAGGTGGGGTTCTTCGCCAGGAGCATTTGGAAAGCGTCATCGGCTATCCCTTTAAGAATGTTATTAACTTCATAAGCCTCGGACATCGAAGGGTTCACGCGCTTACATAAATCGACAATGTCTTCAGTATAGCCGGTGAATGTTTCGGCCGGTAGCTGTGCTCGAGCAAGGAGACATTGCTCGGCTCGGAGTTTCCGCACGGCGGGGCGGCCGAAAACGTCGGCGAAGCTTGTCTTGAATGATGACCAGGTGGGACGGTCGGCTTCATGGTTACGAAACCAAAAGTTGGCAACGTCGGAGAGATAGAAGAGCACGTTGCTCAGCTTGATGGAATCGTCCCACCGATTGTAAGTGCTGACGTGCTCGTAGGAGGCCAACCAGTCGTCGACGTCCTGGTCGTCCGTAACGCTAAATGGGGAAGAGTCGCGCTGGCGTTGGACCCGGAACAGAGGACGGTGGCAGCGATGACCGGCGATGACTGCGTCGGAGTGTTTGGCATTGTTGGCGGTGCGAAGAGCGTTCCGCTCCTAAGTTCCAGGTTGAGTACCAGGACGGGGATCGAAGCAGCTGCACCAAGTGTACAGGTGCGTCTTCCAAGCGCAGGTCGGAGGCCGTTGATCGAAGACGCGTGACGGCTGGCACACACCCAGGCGTCAATCAGAAACCAGCACAGCACTTCGTTCTGCTCTTCGTCCTACCGCGTGAACAGTTGCCGGTCGTTCCCATTACACATTATTCATTACAAAAGCCAGAACGCAACGCTTTTCCACAGAGTTGTTTCAATGAATAGGAAAAAGCTGCAGCTGTGTTCAAACTTTTCGTGTGAAGCCACTTAATTCAACCGCCCCGTAGCGTCGTTTTGCCAGTGATTATTATATGGCAGTTTATGTGGGAGTCTGCTTTGCATGCGAGATATTGCGTTTGAACTATTTTCTTATCATTCAACGAAGTTCACATGCAAAGTAGGCTCGCACATGAATTGCGAAATAAAGTAATCAATGGCGAAACGACGCCACGGGTCGGTTGATGCAAGTGCCCCCTCGCGGAATTATTTACGCGAGAACGTTAAGGTCCCCGTGTTGAGAAAAGGCGGTGTTCTCGGCGGCGTTTGCCTTGAGCGAAAAATCCCAGAGGCATTAATAACTAAAACCGAGTAGGAAAACGGTCGAGTTAGGGAATCGAACCAGGGCCTCCGGAGTGAGAGACGAGCACACTAACCACTCCGCCACGCCAGCTCAGTGGTTTGGAATGCACAAAGACTCGTCTAGTGAATGCGGTGTTCTCTCAGAAGGGTGCTTTAGAGACATGTAGTGTGGTGTATATCAGTAATTATGAGCATGGAAATTACAGAAGACGCAGTTAAGCCAGCAACAAAATTAGTTGGTTTATGGGGTTTAACGTCCCAAAGCGACTCAGGCTATGAGAAACGCCGTAGTGAAGGGCTCCGGAAATTTCGACCACTTGGGGTTCTTTCACGTGCACTGACATCGCACAGCACACGGGCCTCTAGAATTTCTCCTGCAAAGAAATTCAACCGTCGCGGCCGGGATCGAACCCGCGTCTTTTCGGTCAGCAGCCGAGCACCATAACCACTGAGCCACCGCGGCAGAGCCCGCCAGCAACGAAATAAGTTTGCGCTACTTTTCCTCTTCGCTTGACACGCACGTAGCGCCACCTGGAGGCACCCACTAGAACCTCCTCCTCGCAATGTATGGTACTGCCCCAACTGATAGCGCGCGACGGCAGCGCCTTCTAAATTCACAAGAAAATTTTCCAGTGACTCTAGCGCCCACCGCTCGCCTCGTTCGGGCGCATTTGGGCAGTGCAAGGACGCAGGGATCACGCGGTGTTCGGCGAACAAGGTAGCGCACATCCAAGGCGTCTTTGCCACGAAGCTTGGGGCTTGCTGCCCGTTCGTTCGGCGCGGAAGCTGTGCTGGCGTTCGTGGCATCGGCTTTGTCGAGAAAGGCGTGCCGACGAACGCTATCCCGTCATACCTCAGGGCAGAGCTTGGGTGTCCCCTCCATTTTTTTTAATTATATGAAAATAAATAAATGCAGTGCACCGTTTATCTCATGGCTTATCGTTAACTGCTTGAGGGCATCTTTAGAACTTCTTGCTTGCTTGTTTTCTCTTGTCCGGAGCCTACTCGCCCATATTAACACTCTTCCCCGTTGCTGTGCTCGTCGCTAGAGTTTTTCGCCTCTGCTACGTGAACCGAACATTCTTTAACGAGCGCTGTTTTCTTGTTTTTAGTTCCTTTGCTCTGTAATGACTATTGGTCTCTGTGATATTTATTCTTTGACTATTGCTCGCATTTGCCATGCGATTCACTGCGGTTTAAGCAAGTAAATCTCTCGCCAAGATGGGGTAAAGCCCTGAACACTATGACGAAGGGATCTCTTTCCAAAATTCCACTTACAATAAAATCGTTTGATATTAGCAAGTCTACAGATGTGTGCTTTAAAATTCTCGTCTGAACTATGAGGTATATAATGCTTCTTCACTCCACCTAAGAAGGTGGTCGTCGTGTTTTCGAACATTAAATCTTCAGAAACAATTGAAGCGCAAAAGCACGTCTACATAAGCACGTCTACACACGCACAGGGACAAACGGCGCACTCACAACTGGTTTATTCCAACGAAGCATGCTAAATATAAGGTGTGCGTCGCTATGAGGGCACAGGGTGCACTAACATGTGAGCAGAAAACGTAGAGGCGACATACACCTTAAGATACATCTTGTATTGTGGCAGATTAAAGCCCGCATAGTGATCTGCACAGGAAAATTGAGGCATCACTTACGCAGTCAAAAGCCCTTTTACTTTTAGCAGTTCACGTACGCTTCCGTCGTTAGTTTAGGAGGACTTCGATTTGGGCTACATTGTGCACATTATTTCAGAGCGGAAACAGTAGCGCCAACAGGATGCAGGAGAGCGTCTGTCCTGTATCGTTCTTATGTTGTGTACGTCTTTGTATGCGGTAGTTTCCTGTCTCCTATTCACTCTTGCGTAGACTCTTCACACTGGCGAAATGTGGCGAACGCTTCTGGCAAAGCAGGCAATGCGCAGCAAAGTGCACTTTTCTTATGATTTAAACTTCGTGCTTTGTGAACCTGTCGTTCACACATCGGCTAAATTGGCCGACGCAGGGCTTTCGCGTGGCACATATATTTCATACACCAATCCTGATAAACACTGCATATTGAGCCGGGTATCCTTTTTTCTTTGTGTTTCGTTGCCGGAGACAGGATGACATGGTTTGGATTGTTTGGTTTATTGGAGTTTAATGTCCCAAAGCGACTCAGGCTTTGACAGACGCCGTAGTGAAGGGCTCTTGAAATTTCGACCACCTGGGGTTCTTTAGCGTGCACTGGCATCGCAGAGTACACGGGCTTCTAGAATTTCGCCTCCATGGAAAGTCAGCTGCCGCGGCCGGGATCGAAGCCGCGTCTTTCGTGTCAGCAGCTGAGCGCCGTAACCTCTGAGCCACCGTGGCGGGTAGGATGGCATGATTTGCCAAGCTTTTCCACGGCCGAAAAATCCACGAATATGAGAAACCTACTCGCAACCTTCTTCATGTTGTGCAGCACTTTGTGGAGTGTTAACAAAAGGTCAAGTCGCAGAATTTTCACCTTCTCTTGGCTCCGAACACGTTGTGCCTGACCACTTGTTTTTCAGGATGGTTTTGGCAACAGCCGTTGCGAACAACAAAGGGTACCCCGTAGCCAAAAATAATTCTGTCGCACAAATACGATTATCAGGTCTTTATATGTTAGGATTACCGCTCCTTTTCTTTTACATGCTTTCTCTTGCTGTCGCTTTGCATTTAGTATGCACAGGAAAAGGTCCTGGATCGATGCCTCTACAAATGAGTTAATATGCTGCGCCACATATTGAAAATCACTAGCGCGAACACTTCAGACCCACTCCGGACACCTTCCGGACGAAAAGTCGCGCGCGCCATGAACCAGTGACGTCCTGTGAGCGCATCTGTGCAAAGAAGTGATTGCGGTGTTGATGGCGGCCGTGGCCGAATGTTGTACACCGGCTACCGATAAAGTGTTTGCGCAGGTGCGGCTTTAGATCCCACTTGCAGCCTTAAGTTTGGAGGCTTTTATTTATTTCTATATTGATTTAAACAGGGTTGCAACAATAAAGACGCATTCACGCACATACGACGGACACTGCCTTGTCTTCACGGTGCCGCTTCAATTGCTAATGCATTAAATTCTTCCAAAAAAGTTATCAAAGGGGGCCTGCACTTCATGCGGCCATGATTTAACAAGCACAAATTCTTGGCATTAGATAACAGTGCTTCTGATTGTTATAGTGTTCCGAGCGATAATGCAAGAATTGGTCTTGCAGGCGTGATACGCGCCCTCGACAAACGTGGTCTCAACGTTTCTCTATTACGTTGTTTTTTTTTTAAAGTAAAACCGCAATTGCAAGCACTCATCAAAATGAACAACAGTATTGTAAATCAGTGTTCAAAATGTATTTATATACCAGCCACTTTAATTCCGCCATAACTCTGGCGGAGGGGGAAAAAAGCATGCGAAAAGAGTAGTGCCAGTCCGAGGTTGGCGTACAAACATTTCATGACTACAGCGCAAATTTTCATCAAAGATTCCACGAGTTGCAATGCTTGTTAGGACTTACTTTCATTGAGAGCTTTTGGAGAAGCTCTCACGAACAAAAATGTTCTTAATGCTTGCCTTGCACAGCAACACAGCACATGAGCCGCTCTCGCACCGAGTTTAAAATTCTACACAGCAGTTCTGCGCCGATGATCCTGCAGGCGGAAACAATTCTTTTCTTCATATCGTTGATATCAGCGTACTCCGCGGCATAAACCTTATTTCACACGTAGCCCTGCAGAAAGAAGTCTATTTTAGAGAAATTAGGAGATCTGGGTGACCAAAACATCTCTCCTTCTTGCCCAATCCACTGCAGAGGTAAGTTTCTGTTTCACCAGTTTTTTTTTTTTTTGCAGTAGAAGAGAAATGTGCTTGGGATCCGTCATGCTGGAACTACAGTTGCCGTAGTTCCCTGAGAGAAAGGCTGCAGGTGCATTCGTCGACGACTCCAGCAAGAATGACGCACACATACATGGTCTGTTCTGAAAGTAGTAGGACTCATTTTTTTAAACAAAATTTATTCAAGAGAATAGTACAAACGATTAAAATTGTTCAAGGTAGCACCCTTCCGCACCTACACGCTGCTGGCAATGAGTTTTACAGTTTTCGTACGCCTCCAGGAACGCCTGGACCAAAATGCTGTTTAGCTCCCTCGTCACGGCCTGTTGAACCGCCTCTACCGATCCGTGATGTTTCCCCTCGAGCGTCGATTTTATTCTCGGGAATAGAAAAAAGTCTCGCGGGGCCAAGTCGAGGCTGTAGGGGGGCTGAGGCAGCGTTGGCGCCTTGTGCTGGGCAAAAAATCGGGGTCCTCATTCAGATGATGAAGAAGATCCTACCGGTTGGCCTTTTCCTCCTCTGACAACACTCCCGGCAGCAACTTCGCGGACGCTTTCCTCATGGATAAGTTTTCTGTCATGATCTCAAAAACTTGGGTTTTGAGGAATGCTCAAGTCATCAGCAATCATTCTGATACTCATCCTACGATCACTGTTAAGTTTCACTCGCTACACATTTTCGTTGGTCTTGCTGGCCGAAGGGCGTCTGAAGCGGTCGTCTTCCTCCACTCTTTCCTTACCTTCTCGGAAAAGCTTGTGCCACTTAAAAAACACTTGATCTACCCATGGAAGCGTCACCGTAGGCCTCCTTAATCATGTTGTGAGTCTCTTTGCCCGTTTTACCAAGATTTACTCGAAATTTGGTCCAGTATCGCTGATCCAGTAAACGCTCGACGATTCTGCGTGACGAGACGTTTCGACAGGGGTTCACAGTACAAGGGACCTCCTCTTTTCAACGGCCGAGAGCCGACTGCCGATTTTCTCCAGCATTCCCAATATCACTCTTCAACGATCCTATACGCGCAGACCTCCTCTCGTCCGCCCGTTCGCCCAGGAAAAAACCAGTCCTACTACTTTCAGAACAGACCCTGTATTTCGTTCTGTTCAGGTTGTCTTCCAATAAGTATGGCAAATATTCTGTCCCCAAGTATTGAGCAACAAATATTTACACCCTAGTGGATTTGGTGGTTGTGATTCCGCAGGCAGTGAGGTTTTTGGTAGGATGAGCAGTGAGCTTATGAATGTTCACAGCTCCTTTGCTGAAAAATCTACCCTCGTCAGTCCACTCTACTTTTTGTGGGAAATTCTCATCTTGGTCAAGTTTTATGCAGAACAAAGTTCTGAATAATACTCGTTTTTGAAAATCAGGAACACTTCGGTTCTGATGAAGGCTGACGTTGTAAGGATGATAGCTGTGCTTTTTAGGACATTCAGCGCTCTTCCATCACTTATTGCGCATCGTTCAGAAATCTCCCTGACGTTTCCGTTTGGCATTACGCTCACATAGGCAAGGCCATTAATACTGATGTCCTCATTAATAACGTTCTTCTTTGGCTGTCTTTTTTCTTGAAGTGAGCCTGCTTTGCAAAAAATGTAGAAAGGCTGTAAGACGTCGGCTTAGTTGGAACTCGCTGATTTGGATGGCGAAACGCGTATAGGCTCGTCGCCAATGTGGCGTCCCCATTAATATCTGCCATCGATTGCACGACAAGAACGAAAAAGGGCTGTATAACAGTGGTCGCCTTCGCTTGAGACTGCGCGCTTGCCCAACGTCAGTGCGAAAGCACTTCTAGCCATGAAAACCGATTTCACCCGTGCCTGTCCATATGGCCTCGTCTACCGTTGCTATGGGGACCAAACCAAGTCAAGCATTGCCGTACATAGGTGCATTGTTAAGGCGAAAGCCCTTAATGCCTCATACTGTCGTGACAAAGACGTGTTAGCAAATGTGTCCGCGTTTCGGATGAATGCCTTATATGCGCATATGCCAATCAATAGACAATTGATACTGAATCGGGTGCAATCTAAAGACATCGGAACATGATACAAAGGGATTTCATGATTATATCATTGTACTAAATGACTAATTGGTAATTAGTAGTAGTTAAGAAGAGGCATGTGGGACTGTGCACTGCGCCTGTACCTTAACTGACATTAATCAGTGTGCTATTTAAGGTCACGTTAACTATCACTAACCATACATTAACTAGTATCACGAAATGTGCAAGTCATGCTTAACTATCATTCACCATCATTAATAGTTAGACGTTTCTATACGTTTCATGTGCATTGCGTCGAACATTCTAGAGAGTTCCATCACTTGACAGGTGAGTGACAGGACTTGATGGATGGCATTGGAACAATAAGACCAATTAGCCTAATTAGCATTTCTAGTCAGACCACATAAATAAACAAAACCGAGTAGGAAATTGGTCGAGTTGGGGCATCAATCCGGGGGCTCCGGAGTACGAGACGAGCACGTTAACAACCCCGCCATGCCAGCTCGATGGTTTGGAATGAACAAATCGCGTCTAGCTAATACGACGTAATCGTTCACTCCCATCTTCCTCCCTTCCCTTAGGGTGAGGTTCCACCGAGATATGCGGGAGAGATACATTTCCTTTTCTCAAAAACCAACTTACCGTCGAGTCAAGCGTAGAGCCGAATGGACGATGGCGTTCTTTGTACTCTCTGGCAGCGTTGCAAGACGCTGTCGCGTTCCAATCTTAGAGGAGAAGCTTAGCATCTTAACCGCACGTCAGTGACACAAGCAGCAACACTCCGCTAAAGGCTTTAGCCTCACCGCACTTTAGGTCAACAAAGTACCCCCCTTGAATTTTTGCTTGATGAGAATATGACTCACTCTGTCAAGGTGGAACGATTAAGGAGTAGCGTTTCTTGCGTAATTTCTTGTTGAAGTGTATTTATAGAATTTCTTGGCTTCCTAACGTCATTGCTAAGCAATAGCAGAGAGCTAAACCAGGCGCGCATATGTGAAACAATGAGCCTTCGCACGTTAAACCTCGGTTACCTATGGTGAAACCGCTCTCATTTTAGTGGTTCTGTAACCTTCCACGAAAATGTTAGAGGGCTCCGCGGAAACCGCATTGGAGTAATGAGAAAGCATTGACGCCTCCTCACCGCCACTAATTGGTCCTCTTTGCCTATAGTTGCTCCCCATTGCCTCTATGTCGATAGTGACATCGGGACTGACGGTCTAGTCACATAACTCACCTTAGACCACAGTTAATGCACCTTACTCCATATTTAATTCGCATATAATTCGAAATTATTCCATTTATTTCAAATTAATTCATTCCATTTAGCATTGATTCACTTATTCACGCTAAATTAACATTTGATTTGCTCTAAATCACCTTTAATTCTATCAAATCTATCATTAAGTCACATTATACCCGCATTAATCCACCTTAATTTATAATTAATTCGCCTTAATTCACTTTTATGCACCTTGATTTATCTTCATTTTCTACTGCTGTATTCAGGAAAGTAAACACAGTGCTAAATACTACACAAACAACACAGAAAGACGGACAGGACGGACAACGCCCGTCCTGTCCGTCTTTCTGTGTGTTTTGTGTAGAATTTACGGCTGTTTTTACTTTCCTGAGCACAATGTCACACCAACTAGCCCAGCAAAAGGTACTGTAATACTGCTGTTTCTATGATTTCTTATTATTCATTACATTTCGATTAACCCCATCGCTTCACATCGGCATTCATTTCAGACATCGAATTTCGCGCCGCGCGTTCGCCCCTCCCACCTTTCCGGTCACGTGGACCAATCACGTGGTGCGTCACATGGTGTGTCACATAGCACAGCGCTTCCGGCGATTCAAATTCCGCGCCACTCCCGGCCAGACCACACCCACTTTTGGTGACTTTTTCGCTATAATTAATTAACTAATGCCCCGATCGTCACCAAAATTTTTGCGCCTAATCCCCATATCATCCTCCTCCGATCATAACCATTTTTAAGACAATATCTCTTTATGGTATTGCGCAGTAGCTGCGGACACGGTTTTGATGACAGGAAGCCGCCGACATAGCCTAGTAATGCTTTTGCTTTAATAAGGAAAAAAAAAACTAACGCGAGAAAGCATCGCATGGCACACTATCTCAATCATGTTTATACGGCGGCACCAAACCTAGTCGTTAAGTTACAAACCCATCAGTGGCTCTAATACACCAGACAAGGTGATTCATCAATTTCGATCGCCAAGAAGGAAAGCGCTGGATCAAAGCAAAAATTCATCCGCGTCGCCGTTTGCTGCACACTCTTGCAAGACGGAATGCCATACGCAACAGCTGCGTCTCACGAGGGAGGTGCTTCAGGCCAACATCGGCTGTCTCGCATGGGTAATTAGACGGACTGGGACGAAATTTTAGACGAGTGTATTTCACGACACACGGCCGTTAGTGGAATTGTTTAAAACGGAATAGCCGGCAAAAGCAACTGCCTCGAACTCCTCAATAGAAATATCTACGCTAACTTCAGCCAATAAAAAGTTAATGAATAAATTTTAGTTAATTCCTGAATTTTCGGGGGGAAACATTACCCCAGTTTGTGTCCGCCTCGCGGCAGTACCAACGTCTGAAAGGACCATTTGCAAACTGCATTTCAGATTTTGAAAAAAAAAATCGATAAATTCTAATTTTGAACACTCTGTGCGTTCACAAACAGCATCTCATCTTGATCGAGCTCCCTTTTTTCCGAATCACCGCGGCTTCCAATGCGATTACTGTCGCGAAACCAAACATTTCCAAATCTATAGCGACCTTTACATATATTAAGATCCTTCACGTCAGATTGACGCCATCCGTCTGGACATCTCGAAAGCATTTGCGCGTGCACACCATCAGCACCTTTGAGACAAACTTTCACGCTTGTGCCTCGGGCAACTGAAATTAACACAGATTCGTTGTTTCCTAACTGATCGCTGTCAGTATAATATTTTCGGTTATAATCATTCGCATACAACAAAAACTTAATCTGGCGTCCAGCAAGCGCTGGTGCTTGGCCCAATCCTGCTTTTAATTTTTTTATACCGTCATCCAGCCAGCATTACATCCTCTATTCTTATTTTCGCAGATGGCTGCGTCCTGTGCCACCACATAACCATTTACAATGATTAGTGACTGCTTCAGAATGTATTAAAATAATCGAAAACTAGTATTTCACATCTCTCATGAAGCTCGGCGTGTCTGAATGCAAATACACGCAGGTAACACGGTAGCGCACTGCCCTCAGATACGCATATTCGTTGAAATAAACAGCTCTTTTCCAAGTCGAATCGCACCAGTATCTTTTTATCCACATCGCCGACAACCTCGCGTGGTTCGAGCTCATCGTGAAGCTTGCTGCAGGGAATGCAAAATCCTTCGGGTTTATCAGATGGCAACAGTGTTTGACACCTTCTGCCGACCGCAAGATTATAACCGAAAACAGTAAACTGACGGCGATCCATTAGGAAACAACGAATCCACGTTAATATCAGTTGCTCGAGGCACAAGCATGAATGTTTGGCTGTAATATGCTTATGATGTGCAGGTTTGGTTTGTTGGTTTATTAGGGTTTTACGTCCCGAAGCAACTCAGACTATGAGGGACGCCGTAGTCAAGGGCTCCAGAAATTTCGACCGCCTGGGGTTCCTTAACGTGCACCGACATCGCACAGCACACGGGCCTCTAGAATTTGGCCTGCATCAAAATTCGGCTTCCGTGGCCGAGATCTGCCCGCGTCCGTGCCAGCACCCGAACGCTGTAACCACTGAGCCACCGCGGTGGGGTACGATGTGCAGGCACAAAGGCTGTCGACGTGTCCAGATGGATGACGTCAGTCTCAAGTGGAAAATCATAATATATTTAAAGGTCGGTAAAGACTTGTAAAAGTTGGATTTTGCGACAATATTCGCATAGGAAGCCAGAAAAAGGGAGTTCGAATCAAGATGAGATGCCGTTGGTGAACATACAGCGTGTTCAAAATTACACTAAATTTTCTTTTAATGTGAAACGCTGTATGCTAATGCCTCTTTCGCACTTTGGTAATGCCGCCAGGTGTACACAAACAGGGGTAATATTTCGCCCTGAAAATGAAAGAATTAACTACAATTTATTGTTTAACTATATATTGCCTGATGTTAGCGTGCATATTTAAATTGAGAACTTGGAGGCAGTTGCTTTTAAGGGCTAGTCTGTTTTGAAGAATCTTCGTAGCGCTCCTATGCCCTGAAATACGCACGTCTAAAATTTCATCCCACTGCGTCTACCCATGCGAAAGAGCGGCCGTCGGCCTGTCGCACCTTTCTCGTGAGACACAACTGTTCCGTATGGCGCTGCGACTTGCAAGATTGTGCAGCGAGCGGCGACGCGGATGACTTTTCGCTCTGATCCAGTGCTATCTTTCTTGGCGATCGAAACCGATGAATCACTGTGCTGGTGGTGCATTAGAGCCAGTGATATTTTTATAACTTAGCGATTGGGCTTGGTTCCGCGGTATAAACAATAATGAGATAAAGTTGGCCATGCGATGCTTTCTTGTGTGAATTTTTTTTCTTACTGTGAAGGGTTGCCGAGCCACTAAAAAGAAAAGCGGATTCATCAGAGGTCATTCATTCATTCATTCATTCATTCATTAATTAATTCATTCATTCATTCATTCATTCATTCATTCATTCATTCATTTTATTTGTTTTTCACAACATGACGCACACATTGTGAAAGGGGCCAAGAAGAAAAGCCGTTCTTTTAGGGCTTGAAAAAAATCTTGGTTCCCCTGGCATTGACGGCAACGAAGCAACACAATCCAGAATCAAATGTACAGAACAAAATGTACAGAAATATACAGAAACAAACAAAATTTTAACTTGACATTTTTATGAAAGATATGGCGACAAGCTCATGGAACGGTGGGGGAATAAAGACAGTTATAATGAAACAGTAGCTAAGTATCTGTACAAGGTGTTTTGTTTATGAAATGTGTGGTGTGTATTAGGGACATAGAAATTAATAAAACAACGCCTTCAGGTTCCGGAAATTTAGTCCTAAAATATCTGTTTCCGCTTTAATATGTTCATTTAGTAATCGAGGCAGGTTATGCCTAAGACTCTGAAACCCATAGTTCGTACGGCATTTTGGCACTTTCCAACGGTCTGTTGTCCTGGTATTATAGGCCGCGTTGCCTATTAATACTAAGTTCGATATGTCCAAAAACAGCCTGCGATTTTCCTTGATGCTGAGTTTATATTCGCGTATGAGTTTATAATGATACATTTTTGTTATTGGAATGACGTTAAGATTTCGGAAGATAAGTTTACTTGAGTGAAACTTAGGCAAATTATTGATGATCTGTAAAACCTTTTTTTTGCATCCTTAAAAGACTACTGAGGTTTTTAGGTGAGCTCTGTTTGACGCGCGAAGGCGCATGGTTTCACATATTAGCCCCTGGTTTAGCTCTCTGCCATTGTTTAGAAATGGTTGGCTGGTTTATGGAGTTTAACGTCCCAAAGCGACTAAGGCTATGAGAGACGCCGTAGTGGAGGACCCCCGAAATTTCGACCACCTGGGGTTCTTTAACGTGCACTGACATCGCACAGTACACGGGCCTCTAGAATTTCTCCTCAAAAGAAAATCAACCGCCGCGGCCGGGACCGAGCCCGCGTCTTGCGGGTCAGCAGCCGAGCACCATAACCACTGAGCCACCGCGGCGGCGTTTAGAAATGGAGTTATAAAACTAGGTAATTCTTTAGCTCCACTTCAACAAGAAACGGCACACGAAATGCTACCCCACAAAAGTACGACTTGACGAGATGAGTCAATGTCTTATCAAACCATAAAGCAGCCATGTATAGCAATGCTTGACTTCGTTTCGTCCCCATAGAAACGATAGGCTAGGCCACATGGAGGGACACCTGTGAAATCGGTTTTCACAACTACAAGTGCTTTCGCACTGATGTTGGGCAAGCGCACAGCGACAAGCGAAGGCGACCACTGTTAGCACTTTTTCAGCGAAGGTATTCGGCGCACCCATCTGATTTGAGGGCCCTTCATTCTCTGCATCTGAGGAACTGTTGGAAAATTGAAGAACAAATGTGATGTGATGTGCATTCTTGTGTGATATGAGTGACCAATATTTGTATTTTGACAACAGTGGTTTAAGATACGGGCATCAATTTGTAACGAGCGCTCGCGACTTGGGGGCTTTTTGCTTTGTGCGGCCTTTGCGTGCGACTGCTGCAGCTATACCCATGCATTGAAACAAGCAGAACCCGCGCTGAAGCCTTCTTCGTTGGATAATGGCTAGGTCAAAGTATTCGACACCAGAAAAGGTCAATGTCTCCCTGTCGATGGCAAGAAATGAATGGGGACGCCTCATTGGCAGTGAGCCTACACGCATCTCGCCATCGAAATCGGCGCGTTCCAACTAAGCCGATGTTTTACTGAATTTTCAGATGTTTTTGCAAAACAGTCTCATTTTAACAAAAAAGGCAGCCAAAGAAGAATATTATTAATGAGGACATCAAAATTAATGTTGTTGCCTATGTCAGTGCAATGCCAAATGCAAGTGTCATGGAGATTTCTGAACGATGCTGAATATGTGTCGGTACAGCGCTCAATGTCTTAAAAATGCGCAGCTATCATGTTTGCAACATCGCCCTTCATCAGGACCGAAGTGTTCTCGATTTCCAGAAACGAGTAGTATTCAGAAATTTGATCTCCATAAAACATGAACAAGATGAGAATTTCCTACAAAAAGTACAGTAGACTGACGAGGCTAGATTTTGCAGCAACGGAGCTTTGAACATTTATAAGGCTCACCGCTGATCCTACGAAGAACCTCACTGCCTACGGAATCACAACCACCGAATCCGCTGGGGTGTAAATAGTTATTGTGGCATACTTTACGCCAGAATATTTGCCATAGTTATTCGAAGACAACTTGAAGAGGAAAGAAATATGTGTGCGACATTCTTGCTGGAGTCGCCAATGAATTCATGTCCAGCCTTTCTTTTAAGCAACTACGGCAACTGTAGTTCCAACTTGACGGATTACAAGCACAATTCTCTTCCACCGCAACAAAACTCGTGAAATAGAAACTTCCCTGGCAGTGGATTGGGCGAGAAGGAGAGATATATTGGTCACCCAGGTCTCCCAATTTCTCTCAAATAGACTTCTTTCTGCGGGGCTACGTGAGAAATGAAGTTTGCGCCGTGGAGTACGCTGATATCAACGATATGAAAAACAGTATTGTTTCTACCTGCAGGATCATCGGCCCAGAACTACTCTATATAATTTTAAGCTCGCTGCAAGAGCGGCTCATGTGCTGTGCTACTGTGGAAGGCAAGCATTACGAACATCGTTATCCGTGCGAGCTTCTCCAAAAGTTCTCATTGAAAGTAAATCCTAACAAGCATTGCAACTCGTGGAATCTGATGAAAATTTGCGGTCTAGTTATGAAATATTTGTACGCAAACCTTGCACTGGCACTACTCTTTTGCATGCTTTTTATTCCCCCTCCGCCAGAGTAATGGCGGAATTGAAGCGACAGGTAAATAAAAACATTTTTAACACTGAATTCAAATACTTTTCTTCACTCTGATGAGCGCTTGCAAAGGCGGTTTCACTTAAAGAAAAAACGGGGCAATAAAGAATGCTAGTTCATCGAATGCTTTCCCAGTCAAGAGCATGCAAAGTTGTCAGGTTACTTTTCCACATGTGCCCAACGACACCGAAACTTAAGCGCTCATAATCAGAGGTAGCGCTTTCTAGTGTGCATTGCCCTCCGAGTGAGCTGCAAACTGAAATAATTCTTAACAGGTCGAGGCCGGAGATACTAAAAAAACAAAGCAAATTTAGCCATGTGGTTTGGCTGCCTTTTACTGCCTGCCAAATGTAAAGTTCCATCGCGTCTTTCCACCGTTGAAGAGGCAGTGGCTCAAACTGAACAATGGCCGACTGAAAAATGATTCATCGGTTTCCATCGCAAAAAAAAAAGGAAAACGCTGGCCCAGAACCAAAAGTCATCCGCGTCGCCGCTCACTGCACACTATTGGAAGGCGGAGTGCCGTACACAACAGCTGCGTCACACTAGGGAGGCGCTTCACGCCGAGAGCCGCTGTCTCGCATGCGCAATTAAAACGAAGTGGGAAGAAATTTTAGACGCGAGCATCACAGCACGCAGGTGCGTTACTAAAATTGTATCAATGAAATAGAATTCAAAAGCAGCTGCCTCCAAGTTCTCAATATAATTATGCACGCTAACTTCAGCCAATTAAAAGTTAATGAACAAATTCTAGTTAACTACTGAATTTACGGGCACAATTATTGCCCACTTTTTGTCCGCCTGGCAGCATTAACAAGGTAAAAGATCGTCCTTAGCGTGCGCCACTTCAAACTCTGAAAAAAAAGCAGTAATATCTAAGTTTGAACACGATGTTTAATGCGCTCAAATAGTTTGCAGGTAATACATGTTAATTAAATCGGACGACACACGAATCAGAAAGGTTGGAAGCAAGGAAAGCTAGAACGACTTGGATTCCAGACGTCTAGAACTCAAGCAGTGGAAATCGACAGCGTGATAAATATTGGCAAACTTTGGCTCCAGATATCCTTGCTCCATTTCAGTAACTTAGCTGTTATACTATCTGCTCTGGCCGCTTGGTATCTTAGTCTTATTAATGAGATGTGCAATACTGTGAGCAGGGACGAAATAGGTGGCATCGGCGAAAATGGAAAATAAGATATGGGTGGGGATCATTATGGTAGGTTAAGTGATAAAAACACAGAAAAAGAAAGAATTGAGTTTACCTCATGGAGCCTTGGAACTGTGATTAACTATAGAGATTATGGGAAGACCTATTACCTGATTGTTGAAGTTTCAGGAATTTTCTCGGGTTAAAGTGATTGATATCCAGCAGATCACGGTGATAAAATTTTCTTTTTGACCTTCGCAGTAGTCCCGTGTATTCGCTAAGACACGAGACATACTTTTTCCACCGTAGAGTGCTGGGCGAAAGCTTTGCTACATGGAAGAGCCGTTTGTTTTTCTTCAAAGGTTTTCTGAGTGCACTGGAGAACCAGGCTCCACCGGAGTCGCTTCGAATGCATAAAAGGGGCACGTATAGACAGACGAGTGCTATTACTTTTCCTTTGAAGCGCAAAAAAAAAATGCCGATGGTTGCGTTACTTCCTAATGCGAAATATGAGCGCAGCTTTTCAGCTGTTTCAGCTTTTAGATTATTGAGGCAGAGAATTCGAGCAAGGCATGTATGTACAAATACAGACAACTTGTTATTTTTCACACATATTCCTTCTTCAAGAAACACTCCAACACACCACAAACAGTTCTTGATTGTCATGAAGGAAGCTTTGTGGTCGGAGAAATAGATGGATATATGCTCGACTTGCTGCACCAAAGCCTTGTTTGCAAAGACGAGGTCTGCGCTTGTATTTCGCGAGGTTGTCACAGCAGTGAAAGCCGTTAGGAGGGAGAGTAACGGGATGTTCTCCCGTTTATTCGGAAAGAAATTCCCGCTTTTCTTTACATTTCTTCATATCTAGATCAAAGTCGCCGCCCACCCTGCCATCGCTATCCTGGCAGGTGGCAGCGTTTCTGGCACAACGTTGTCTACGCCAAAGCATGCAGCGCTCATCGGTCACTACCGCTGCGTAGCTTAAAGCACGATTGAGGTCCACTGTTTCAAGAGGGCAGTTGTGCGCCTTTTCTCTGGTTCAGGTGTCAACCGAAATGTGTGAGACATATACTGCGCATTTCCTTTCCTGAAAAACCAATTTACAAATTTTATCCTCAACTATCCAAGACCCCACTCTCTTTGTATGGCAGCTGTGGGAGACAGATACTCCGCATTTCCTTTCTTCAAAAAATTACCGAAGACACTTTGGAAATTCTAAAGTGTGCTTGGCGAAATCATTGTGGTCAACCCACTGCTGCTTCCGTTACCCGCTTGGCGCAGAATCACTTGGGCCGCTTCGGAGCCATGCGTCCCAATCATTCGACTGCAGCGATACGTCTGGCAAAGGAGCGGCAGTGTAGCTGCCACCGCCGACGCGCGCGCGCTCGTTCTACCGCTACTGTGTGACGTCACGCATGCTATGCACAGCTGGGCCCCCACTGGCGCGCTGGTTGCTAAGGAGGGGTGGAGGTTGCGCTTTTACTGTCTCCTTTCGAACCTCCCGCTCCATTGCTTCCGCAGCTTAAAGGATGTCCACTGCTGGTTACAACGGACAACGGCGACAGCGCGAAACGCAGAAACGGGCGCCTAAGAGCTGCGCCCTAAAATTTTTAGTATCTTCTTGGAAAGGAGGACAAGTGGAAGTGATGATAAAACTTGTCTAGCTCGGTGATAACGCTTAGAATGTCGGCCTTCTTACAGCACCAAGTATAGTTGACTGATGATTGACGACCAGCAATGGGCGCAGATAAGCTGAACAATCAGCTGCAGTGATCACTGAGGCAGGCAAGGCAAGGTCAGGGGTATAGCTGTGGCGAGTTGGTATGTCGACTGCCTGCGTAAGGCTGAAAGTAAGAATAGAAATAAGGAACTGTGCGAACGAGTTAAACAAGCTAACGTTAGGGAGTTTGAATTCACCTGAGCGGAAGTTTCAAAGCGGAAATGGGCTTTAAGGTACAGTGGTATTGAACGCAGTTCGCTAACCAAATAAATGTCGCAGTCTTGAACACGATAGTCTGCCATAATATCAGGCTATGAGCGACGAACGGGCTTCTGCGGGTTGCGCAAGTTCAGTACGTAGAGAAGGCGGAGCATTTTTGAAGTCTTCTGTCTTCTGGAATTCCAGTGCAAAAGATAAACGCATCTTCGATCCTTGTATTGCTTTCGGCAAAAATAAATAGGTTATCTGAAGGCGAGATTGTCCGTCGAGTCACCTAGATAGCAGAAGGAAAAATGCACAAATTCGAAAGCATTCGAAAACCTTTACTCTTGAAACACCGAATCATAATGGCTTTCGTTTTACGTGCCATCTTTTATGGAGACCACATGTGTTGAGCGCACGTACTACGCGTGCAAAAGCAATTCTTGCATTATCACTCGGAACACAATAATAATCAGAAGCTAAGTTATCGCACGCCAAGAATCTCCGCGTCTTAAATCGTGGGCCAATGAAGTGCGGGCCACCTTTGATATCCTGTTTGGGAAAATTTTAATGCCTAAGTAAGAGAAGCGCCATGGTGTCAGGCAGTACGACTGACAAGGCAGTGTCAGTCGTATCTGCGCGAGTGTGAGTCTTTAGTGTTGCGACCCTGTTTAAATAAATAAATAAGAGCTCCCAATACTTGCACCCGCAAGCGGGATCCAAACCCGCGCCGTCGGCGCGAACAGGTCAGCATGGCTGGAAACAGCTGTACAAAACAGCTGTACAAAGCTGGAAACAAAGGGGCACGACAACGCACCAAGGATGACGCACTCACGATGGTTAATGTTACAGGCAACTCTCATCTGGGCGGTGTGTTCTGGGCCGCTTGGAACGGACCAGTACCTGCCTACCTACCTACCACCCACCTCACCTGCTACGATGCGACGGACGCCAACTTTGGATGAAGCGTGCTTCTTCGTCAGGCAACCAGGCACTACTACATCAGAGCTCGACGCGGCCGGGCCACAGCAAAAAAGCCACCCAGCAAGCGTCCACTTCGGGCACGACAACGCACCAAGGATGACGCACTCAGGGTGGTTAATGTTACAGGTTAGTTACCTGAACAATGCGACTTGCGTTAAATGTAGCAATTACTCTCTTTTTGCGGTATCGTGCCCCCCAGCGTTGAATGATTTGTTTAAGCGAGTGTTAGCATCTTTGTCGGATATTTCTTTCACACTGTCTGACATTTTGCTCATGCTCTCCGGTGATGTAGAGTCAAACCCTGGCCCAATGTCAAAAGCTCAGGCTGAAGCATTTGTCGAGGCTCTGGATGCTATCCGTAAGCTAGAAGAAGAACATGCTTCATTACTGGAGGAAATTAAAAACGCAAAGGAAAAGCAGGTAGCAACTGAAAATGAAGTTCGACTGCTGACTGCTGAAGTGGCGGCATTGGAAGCATCCATATCCTCGAGTGGCGCAGCAGAAGACAGGGCAAATGCTGATGCTGAAGCTGTGCTTGGTGTCTCGAAACGTCTGACAGCCATTACGTCAAGGTGTGAGGACCCTGAAAATAGGATGCGACGCTCCAATCTACTCTTCTTTGGGGTGGATGATGACGAACAGGAAGACTGGGCAATGTCTGAAAATAAAGTAATTAATCTCTGCTGGGATAAACTGGGTTTCGCTACAACTGGCCAACAATTTGAACGAGTTCACAGACTGGGCAAATATGATTCTGAAAAGCAGCGGCCTATTATAGCTAAGCTCACGTATTTTAAGGACAAGGAACGCATCCTATCTTTTGGGTATAAACTGAAAGGAACTAATTTTGCCATTCGTGAAGATTTTTCACTTACAACACGAAAAGCCAGGGCAAAGCTGATTCAGTTAACAAAAACGCACAAAATGAAATTCAAGCTATCGGTTGACAAGCTACGTATGGATTCACAAACATATGTCGACGACGTCGCTACTGACTCAGTCATCCTGTCTGATCGGTAGCCACTACCCATCTCTTGTGCTCGCAACTATCAAAAACCTAAACCAGCCGTCGTCTCTTCACCTTTATCAATTTCATTTGCTAACATCAGAAGTATCCTATCAAAGCGCGCTCTTGTCACATCTTTTCTGGAGGACAGTGATCCTGACGTTATCGTATCCATTGAAACGTGGCTGCACCCCGGTATCGGTGATCATGAAGTTATTTCAGCCTCCAGTCCATTCAACATATACAGGCGTGGTCGCCCGCATAGGCGAGGGGGCGGAGTTCTATTTGGTATAAGGAAATCAGTTGCTTCCTTTGTTATTGATATCGATTGGGATCTCGAAATAATCTGGGCAGCAAGTATGATTTCTTCTAGAAAACGTCTAATAGGTAACTGCTACCGAGCCCCAGATTCTGACAATTCTTTTTTAAATAAACTTCATGGCAGCATGGCTAAGGCGCTTGAACTCTTTCCAGCCGATATCACTTATCTATTTGGGGATTTTAACTTTCCGCACATTGACTGGACAGAGCTCTCATCCCCTTGTATTGCCTCATTAAGATTCATAAACATGACTTTAGATTTTAACCTATTTCAAGTAGTTACCAAGCCCACCCGTGGCTCCAATATACTAGATCTCATCTTTACAACAGCCCCTGAAACAGTCGGTAACATTTCATACTTAGATGGATTTAGTGACAATGATTTGCTTCAAGTGACTATTAACATTCCGCTTCCCTTCACCGGAGTCACAAGAAAGCAAATTCGCGATTACAAGAAAGCTGATTATGCCCTTATTAACACCGAACTCGAAGAGTTTGCCGACAAAATACTACTGCCTTTCTTTCAAGATAGGTCAATCAATGATAACTGGATTCTCTTCCGAGAAAAGCTGTCAGAATTAGTAGCCAAATACGTCCCGCTCATCACTATAACTAATGATAAATCCAACCCTTGGTTCACGAAACTCCATCACAGAATGAGAAATAAGAAAAAATGGCTGTACAAAAATGCAAAGCGCGTGAGTTCTCCAAGTGCTTGGAATAAATACAAAAACTATCTAAACACTTACTGCTCTGCTATTTGCGACGCTAAAGATAAATATTATTCACAAGACCTTCCAGCACTGCTCAAGAACAATCCCAGCAAGTTCTGGAAGGTAATAGGTCGGCGGAACATTAGTAACGATATTTCAATACATGACAACAACAACATTACATACTCTGATGCTGACAGCGCAACTGCATTTAACTCATTTTTCACATCTGTATTCACTACAGAAGACAGTTCCTACATTCCTTGCGTGCCCGATTTTGACTGCCCATACATGGCTCCGACTGATATTACTCTCGAAGGCATAACCCGATTGATCACTAACCTGAAAGTGTCTTCTTCATGTGGCGTCGATGAAATTAATTCCAAAATATTAAAGAACACTCTATCCGCGTCTAATAACATCTTACTTCATATCTTTCGGCAGTCATTATTAACAGGCATGCTTCCGAATGACTGGAAAATAACAAAAGTGGTACCAGTTTACAAAAGTGGCAATAAACATGCGCGTGAAAACTATCGCCCAATTTCTCCAACATGTATCTGCTGCAAGATGGTCGAGCACATTATTGCGTCTCATATTTACGGTCACTTGGAATCTCTACATTTCTTTTTCCCCAATCAGCATGGCTTTAGGAAAGGCTTTTGCTGTGAATCACAGTTATTCGAATTCACTTCTGACCTTCATTCGAACATGAACAACAACTTATAATCTGATTGTGCATTCCTCGATTTCGCAAAAGCATTCGATCGTGTCGTTCACTGTCGCTTAATATCTAAGCTTTCGGCGCTCAAGCTAGATGCTCTAACTTTGTCATGGCTCCGTAATTTTCTTTCGAATCGGCAAAAGTTCACAGTCATTAATATTCACTTATCTCCTCTTTCTGATCTTACGTCAGGTGTGCCACAAGGATGTGTCCTTGGCGCCTTACTCTTCTTAATTTACATAAATGACCTGCCGCGCAACATTTCATCCCGCATACGAATATTTGCTGACGATTGTATTGTATACCGATCCATAACGAGTACTGACGACCATATTTCACTTCAAAGTGACCTGCATTTAACTCATGATTGGTGTAGAACATGGCTAATGACCCTAAATGTTTCCAAGTGTAAAATAATCTCTTTTTCTCGAAAATCGGCAAACTCTTACTTCCCTTACCACATTAATAACAACATATTAGGTCGGTCTACTCAATACAAAAAACTTAGGCGTTCACTTCTCACCGAACCTTTCTTGGACTGCTCACATAACCACCATTGCTGCCAATGATTCACGATCATTAGGTTTCATGCGCCACAACTTACAAAGCACTACTACTAATGTGCGTAAGCAAGCCTATTTAACTTTTGTTAGATCTCAGCTCGAGTATGCGTCTTCCATCTGGTCTCCTCACCAAAAGTACTTAATTGACATGCTAGAAGCAATCCAAAATAGGGCTAGTCGATTTATTTCACGAAATTATAGTTTTCAATCAAGCGTTACCCAAATAAAGCTGGAACTTTCTCTCCTTCCATTCAGAACTTGTCGAGACAGAGCCCTTTTATCTCTGTTTCACAAATTAATCCATGGCACTCAGTCACCTTTATCGCACCTGCGACGACCCTCTTATTCATCAACAAGATCGCACAATAACCTCAACTACACACGCATTTATGGCAGTACTCAGGCCTTTAATTTTTCTCCGCTCCCACTTGCTATATGTCTATGGAATGATCTTCCAAACTGCACTGCATCGCAGCGCAACCACGACACGTTTCATAATCATCTGGTCAAACATTATATAGATAACACCTAGCACGTTTTCTTTGCCCGAGTCATGGATGTTTATTTTTTGTTTTTTTTTTGTCGCAACCTGTTTATCAGCCCATTTGCCTTCCTGTGTATTTGCTAATGTTCTTTTTCTTTCCCGTTACTATTATGTCGTATTTATATTCTATTTTTTTTATTCAATGTTTTTATGTCGTATTTATATTCTATTTTTTTATTCAATGTTTTTCTGCATGTATTTTGTACTGTCGTGATATTGTAATCAGCTTTTAGAATGTAACAGTGTTTGTTTCTACGCATTTTTGGTTTCTTCTAGCTACTGTTGCACATATATATTGTTCCCCCCTTACTCAATGCCTCACTGGAGGCCTGTAAGGTACCTGTAAATAAATAAATAAATAAATAACACTCGGCCATCTCCACAGCCTTTCATCCCCGAGCTAGATTGAGATGCTCTCACGCTCCGTCAACACCACAAGCCCTTGTTTGCAAAATGCGCTCAAAGGACTCACAGGTTCACGGCGCACGCGCAAGTTTTCGTGTGGAAGGTGTCCGGCGTGGATCTGAAGTGTTTGAAGTTATTTCTGAAGTTATCTGAAGTTATTTGCAGTAAGTGGTGTAGCATAATAACTACTCTGTAGAGGCATCAATCCAGGACCATTTCGTGTTCATAATAGATGCAAAGCTACAGCGAAAGAAAGCATACAAAAAAGGAGCGATGATCCTAACATATAAATATCTGATAGTCGTATTTGTTCGACACAGTTATTTTTCACTATGGAGTACCCTTTGTTGATCGCAACGGCTGTTGCCAAAACCGTCACAGCAGCAGGCGGACAGGCACAACGAGTTCGAAGAGAAGAGGACGTGTAAACACTGCGACGGGGCGTCTTCCCCGAACTGCACAAAGTGCCGCACAACATGAAGAAGGTTGCGAGCAGGTTTGTCGTATCCATGAATATTTCGGCCACGAAAAATCTTTACAAACCATGCCCTCCCGTCTTGGGCAAAGGAACACAAAGAGAAAAGCATACCTGGCAAAATATGCAGTGTTTATCTGGGTTGGTGTATGAAATACCTTTGCCGTGCAAAAGCCCTGCGCCTGCTAATTTCGCCGACGTGTGAACGACAGGTTCACGGAGCAATAACAAAGCATAAATCATTAGAAGTGCACTTTGTTGCGGATTGCGTGCTTTTCCAGCAGTGTTCGGCACATTTCGCCTGTGTGAAGAGTCTACATAAGAGTGAATACGAGACAGGAAACTAGCGCATACAAAGACGAAAAAAACAGAAGAACGACACAGGACAGACGGGGTCCTGAATCTTTTTGGCGCTATTATTTCCGGTCTGAAATAATGTGTACAATGTATCCCAAATCGAAGTTCTTCTAAATTAACGACGGAAGCGTACGTGAACTGTTGGAAGCTTGTCACACAAGTAAAAGGGCTAATCAGTGCGTAGGCCATGCCTCAGCTTTCCTCTACAGATCGGAATGCTGGCTTTACTCTGCCACAATACAAGATGTTTGTTAACCTGTTTGTCGCCACAGCGTTTTCAGTGCACATCACAGCGTACACTGTGCGCGCATCGAGACGCACAACTTTTATTTAGCATGCGTCGTTGCAATAAACCAGTTGTGAGTGCGGCGTTTTTCCGTGTGTGCGTTTCTGCCGTATTTAGACGTGCTTTTTGCGCCTCAATTGTTTCTGATAATTTAGTTCTCGAGAACACGACAACCATCTTCCTAAGGTGGCATGAAGAAGCATTATATGCCTCATAGATCAGACCATCATTTTAAAGTACTCATCCGTTGAGTTGCTTATATGAAGGGGTATAATTGTAAGTGGAATTCTTGAAAGTGATCGTTTTGTCATACTATTAATGGCTTTACTCCATCTTAACGACGATTTACCTGCTGAAACAGGAGTGGATCACAAGGAAAAGGCGAGCAAGAGTGGAAGAAAAAAATCTTAGAGACCAAAAATCATTAAAGAGAAAAGGAACAAAGAAGAAAATAACAGCTCTAGTAAAAGAATATTTGGTTAACGCAGCCGAGGGGAGAAACTCCAGGGACAATCACTGCAGCGGCGAACAGTGTTAGTATGAATGAGTAGATTCCAAAAAGTAGAAAACATACAAGAAAAAGTTTTTAAATGTGCGCTCACATAGTTAAAGGTAAGCCTTGATGTAAACCATGCAATTAATTAATTTTCATAGAATTCAAAGCACCGCCACGGTGGCTCAGTCGTTACGGCGCTCGGCTGCTGATCCGAAAGACTCGGGTTCGATCCCGGCCGCGGCGGCTGAATTTCTTGAAGGCGAAATTCTAGAGGCCCGTGTGCTGTGCGATGTCAGTGCACGTTAAAGAACCCCCGGTGGTCGAAATTTCCGGAGCCCTTCACTACGGCGTCTCTCATAGCCTCAGTCGCTTTTCGATCTTAAACCCCAATAAACCAACCATAGAATTCAATAATCATGCGAGAGGTCACTTGCTTCAACCGACCCGTAGCCTCGTTTTGCCAGTGATTATTTTATTTGGCAATCCATGTGCGAGTCTATTTTGGATATAAAATATTGCGCTTGAACATCGTTGGATTTATAAGAAAGGAGTCCACGCGTAATATATGGCATGCAAAGCAGACTCGCACATGAATTACCAAATAAAATAATCACTTACAAAACGACGTTACGGGTCGGTTGAAGCAAGTGGCCTCTCGTGGAATGTTTGAACTCACTGCAGCGGTTTTACCCTTTAATTAAAACAACTTTCTTGAAAAACGTTGCGTTCTGGCTTTGCTAATGAACTATTTTGCTTCAAGAGCGGCTGGTTCCCGAACCAAATCATCGTTCCATATTTATGCGCTGTTAGCTTCACGGCATTGTTCAAAAAGCATTCACGAACATTTTCCGGTGAATAAAAGTTGTTTTCCTAAAGCCTGTTATTCCGAAAGATGACGAACAGGCTACCTGCTTGCATGTGATAATTCTCTTTCCTCTAACCCTTCCGTCGATATGTAGATGCTAGTCTTCGTGCTAACTTCTATACTTTATTGACGTTTCTAGACATTCGACTGCCACTAATAGCAGCTACTAATAGTGGCTACTGGAAATGTCGCATTGAATTCTCCCCTATGAATGGCGGATCCAAAAAATTTTACCAAACACGAAACTTTCGCTGTCACTGCTCCTACGACATGCCAACATCAGCTGTGTTAATCGAAGGACCCTTGTTTCGTTCTGCAGTTGTTCCGCCATATCAACTACACTACGAACTATGTTCCGGCCGCACCAGGTTCAGGACACCGCACGACATAATCACTTTCGAGGCAAGGACACAAAAGCATGTTTCCAGAGCAACGTGTTTATTTGTGCTCAGACGTGCCTGAACGGAACATACATGTATACCGATAGCAACTCGTGTACGGGGAGATTCCGTCGTGTTCAAAGTAGCGAACTGTGGTGGCCACACTGCTCCGGCCCGACTTGAATTATTAATGATAACAAGCGAACTTCTTCGAGAACGGTATTACACATTCTAGATACATACTCGAGAGATGTATATTATATATAGTATTTCAGCAATCATTCGCGAGATAACTTTTTTTATGAATAACTGAAAGTTAGGCCGGAAATGTGCGGGGACAACCACGAAGGGCCGAAGTGTTAAGATGATCAAAAAGAGCACTGCATCAGCCGATACGCACAGTTGTTCGCATTGGTTCGGGGGGATCTGTTACCACCGTATGAGCTGTCGTCAGTAATAAAATAGATTAAAAATTGCGTTGAACGAAGATTCAGTCTCGTTACGATAAAATTCTAATCGATGATCACATGATTAAGCCGCATAAAATGTTCTGAAGCACTCTAAAAACCACTGTAATAATGGCAAGTCCCAAGTTCGCGATGCAGTAAGAAGCACTGCTCCCATGAATAAAATTTCATTCACGGCGGCAATCGCTGCTGGCAAGAAAACAAAACGTTTAGGATTCACCATTTCTTGGCCGAACCAACCAGAGCTTCCACGCGCTAGTCGTTCTGTAGAGGTTAATGTTTTTTGTCAAGAATAGGTAACGCGGCACCGACGTTTCTGCTAAACACACCGTGAGGCAAACCCTCCACCCTGACAGCGCTGCCAGTCACCACGCTACGCAGAGCGATATGCACTCGCCACCAAAGGGTTCTGCCGAGGGAGTGGAATGCTAGCATGGGCTTTCCGGGCCACAATACTACGTAGATGACATGCTGCTCGGAGGACGTGAATTCCGGGTCTTCCGTCAGCGAGCAGGCGTAGATGGCGTCTCCGCGCACGATGCATGCGACGGTCGCGTCGCGATCTCCGAATCGCAGAGTGGACGCCATGTCTCCCAATAAGGCGGTGCCGGATTCTACGTCCGGCGCGATGCGAAGGCGATAAAGGTGCCAGGCGCCCACGTTCTGCTCCGGGATCAGGACGCTGCGAATCAACGCTACTGCCCGTAAGCGTTCTTCAAAGGGCAGGAAAGTGAGGATACCTTCGCAGACCGCACTTGGGACGCTGTGCGGTGATAGCTGTCGTAGATCCGGGAACCGCAAAATCATTTCATCCCGTAGGCAGCGAAGGTCTCTGGGAGCCAGATCGTTAAGCAACAAATGCAGCCTCCGTACCTCTGCCACGATCATCCTGGCTAAGGCCGCCTTGAATGACTTGAAACCTGGGCCGGTGATAGGAGCGCATTGCTGCCGGCGCAAATCGTAGCGAAAGGGAGGCAGTGCGTGGAAAGGCGCTGTCCGGTTGCTGAGCATCTACATGTTATGTCCTGGCTGGCAGACTGGCATTGCCGCTGTGTAGGGTGTACCGACGTGGGGATGGTTTTTATATCACTTTTCAAGAGCTCTTAAGTCAATCCTGTCACGCTTCCAGCTTTTCCTTCCCAAAATACACGCGCTGATTACAACCCGCCGTTACAAAGCCGCAATGCGAAGTCGGTCCTGTATTTATCAGACGCTATCTTGTGGTGTTATGCTGATTTTTGATGAGAAACGTGCGCCTTTCCGAGATTAAAGGTCTACAACTCGAAAACATATACCAATATTGCCCTTTAACGATAAGCAACGTGAAATAAAGATATGTGAAGCTGCATATCGGACACTTTACAGGCCGAATATAATCATTAAAGCACATGCTGTTTCGGCTTCATTAATCTCTACGTTGAATGACGCGTTTTGCAGGGGCAGATAAAAATGGGGGTGCCAGCCTCGTTTTCATTTCCACGCCGTGGATGCAATGACACGCATGTGCTGGCTTTTGTTCATAATAATGCGCGCAAAATTTTTGGTGCCCAACTTCACCAACACGTTTGCAGGCGAAAGCCTTTCAAGGCTTATACTTTCGTCCGTCCGTTAACAAGGTCTCTCACACGGGTTTAACTCGGCAACTAAAATGTTACAAGATAACCAATCGTTGCTTCAGAGAGAGGAGAAAACAAACCTAGAAGTTAAGGTTTATGACTGCAGAATAATTAGTGAATTAATTATTGAGAAAAATGTCGAAATAGCGCGGACGTCGATAAAGCTACGAGAACGGTGTGACGTCACATAGAGTGGAAGTCGTCACGGCATAGTGTAAATTGTCACAGAATCGTCGGAAAAACGTAGGATTTCTTTTAAATTAAAAGAAAAAATGTAAGTCTTAAGTGTAATCAACACTTAAGGAACCACTGCTCTTTTCAGCGTCTTTTTACCAGCAGCACCCAAAAAGAACACTTTAAAGTTTTTCAAGTTCATGAATGGACAGGCGATCATCTGGTGGGACATAAAGTGAACGACCAGTTACTCCTCTGCCAAAAGCTATGATTAGTATCGCCACCGCCTCTACATCAATAACCAGTGGACGATATTGAGAGGAAATGAAATTCCGAACCACAATAGCAACGCAGCCTGAAGAGTGGATACTGTCTTGCCTGCAGTCAAGGTTAACTACGCACTTTTAAAAAAGTTTGGATGTGTTGGGTTTAAGTGCATTTATTGGAAGCCAAGTATGTTTGGTTGATATTGCGCGAGTATTTTATATATGTCTTCAAGGTTCTTAAGTGGCCCTCGGAAGTTCCAGTGGATAAAGCTGTCGACAGCCACAGTTCTTACTGAGGAAGCGAACACTAGTGGGAGTTATTAATATGTCGCCGAGTTTATCAGGTGGCTTGACTGGCAGATGTCTTTTCTGTTTAAGGCAGTCTAGGAAACTCCCCCTCTATTTCGGGGTCTCGGAGACGCTGATAATACCTTCGTCACCTGCACTGCTTCAGGTGGAGGGGCGGAAACAGTTGTGGATTTGTCAAAAGGGTGAGACTTCCTCTCATTTGTACGTGTTTTCTGAGAGGTCTCCGAAAATGTGACGTCTGGGACACGGAAGGTTAGTGCAGCCGAAGGCTGCTTGGTGGGGGGCCGAGATGGGCGCGCATCAGCGATGCTGTATTGCGTGGCCACCTTGGCGAGATGTCGCCGGGCCACACGGCGCGCTGCGTCAGCGCAGGATTTTCCGGAGAGAAGTGACAACTTCCTCCGGACTTCCGAGAATGTGATGTCTTCTGTAACTTTAATTTGCATTATTTTCTTCTAATTCCGGAACGCGGCGTGCGGCCGGTGGCAGTTGGGACATTCTGTTTCGCTGGAAGTGTAGTTTTCAGTTGAGTGCTTATGGCCACCGCACTTCGCTCAGGGGAGGATTCTGCGGCATGTTTTGTATCCATGTCCGTACTTTTGACAGTTGACACACCTCTGGTTTGAGACATAATGTAGGACTTTACAGTGGATGAGCTCTGCTTTCACAGCATCTAGAAGACAGGACCGCCGCGCGTCGGTGTCTCAGTGGTTACGCCGCTCGGCTGCTGACCCGAATGACGCGGGTTCGATCTCGGCCGCGGCGGCTCAATTTCGATGAAGGCGAAATTCTAGAGGCCCGTGTACTGTGCGATGTCAGTGCGCGTTAAAGAACCCCAGGTGGTCAAAATTTCTGGAACCCTTCCCTACTGCGTCCCTCATAGCCTGAGTTGCTTTGAGACGTTAAACCCCAATAAACCAAACCAGAAGACAGGCCCTTCAAATGTCAGAGCGATATGGGGTGTCCACAGCTTCACCGTTCGGCCTTATGGTGATGCGGTGAAGGACTAGGACACTGAAACCGACAAGGACCATCACACCATGCACTGTGTTTAGATTGCGGTGGGGGGCGACAGTCACAGGGAGGTGATCACACTGCGTTTGTTTGAGGAGCGTGTCAGAGTTCTTTTTCAGCGAAACATCAATACGAAGCTCATCGGTTGAAAGATTTGTCACTTCGTACTCTTTTACAGTCATTTTTTCAAGTGTACATGTGATAACTCCAGAGACATTGCAGCAGCTGGTCGTTATCTACCACAGAGTGAATTACAAGGAAACGGGGAAAGTGTTCACAGCCATGTCGGGTATTGGTGAAGGTTTCATCGGTGCGGTTCCTTTCCAGGGCCCATCAGATTTTTTGGAAGAAGTAGCAGTTATGCGATATGGGTATGCTGATCATTCCTAAAATGTCGCCTGTTCTCCCTGTCTACTCACCGGAATGTCAGGCAGCCCCCAGAATGGTAGACAGACGGGGAGCCTGTCGGCCGGAGCTTGACCATGGCACCCCTACCGTTCATGGTTTCTACTCTTCACCCTAAAACCTACCCCACCCCCCAGTGCGAATGATAGCTTTGGTATGGGGGATCAGCGTCCGTGGTGGCGCCAAGCATCGTAGCCTTGACACTCAAGGTGCCCTGGCGGGTTATGTAAACTTATGAAGCAGCGTGAACTTATGAACTTATGAAACTTATGAACCAACCATACACATGGCGCACGCTAACGCCTTCTGCCTACTCATCGAAAGTCACAGCTCACGCAAGCTCCGCCGCATCTCGTCTACGTCATGGCCTCACCCTTCGCTATACGTACGAACGCTAAAAGAGAAGACATAGCCTTCCACACGATAGCTGCGATTACGTCGATGCCTTTATATGAAGATTCCTGCTGCTAGACCACACCGCTCTCCGATTACACTGAGCGATCACAGAATCCGCACTACTTTTGGCGCCGTTATTGGCGCCAAGGGATTGGCAAAAGTAGGAGAGAAATTATTCAATATTCAACTGGAAATGCCTCGGCAATGAACAAGTGCTTTGCCGCTCAACGAACCACACAGCTAAAAAAATACTAAAATCTTAAATTTCACTCAGTGCCGTCATCAGCGTTCCTCTTTAGGCATCAGACAAGGTGCTAGGCACAACCCTAGTTCATAAGGTGTGAAAACCACAATAGGATGTACATGGTCTGAAGTGAAATTCTCTTCTCAAGGTAATTCTGTTCTTTTAGCAAGAATAGAATTCAAACCCTAAGAGAAGACTCCCGTTTAAGCTGTAAGTGGGACATATCTCCTAAAAAATGCAGGCGCCATAGGTCGGCCATACGTTGGTTACAGACTGCACTCGGCCGAGGTAGTTTCATATACACTGATTCAGTTCCTTTTATTGTACCTTGCCTATATCTTGTGCCTTATATATTTACCTCCAAATATTGCAGTATTATCTCCGAAGCAGAAACCTTTTCTAGCTTGAAATCGGCCCGATATGCCAAGATATTGTCTGATAAAGGCGGCTTTACTGCTCGCATTGCGGAGTTGAAATATGCGGCGTCACCAGCGTGTGAGCGCAGCCGTAAGCAGCATCGCAGGGCTGACGACAACCCTGATATTGACTCACAAATTTAAGTTAAAATCTTGCCCGAAAAAAAAAAGCTGCTCGCAGGGCCACTTGCAAGCAGCCTGCGCGGTGAGCGGTCAATATCCGACCGAAGGGACGGCATTCTTGCCTGTATTGGAATAACCTAGCCGCGATTCGCTGAAGCTGAACAGGGCTGCCATCTCTAAAGAACCTGCCGTAAGGTACCGCAAGCGCTGTCAGATGGCTGCGTACTTGTTAATGAGGCTACATATGACGCTCAACACCCTTACACCTGCGGAACGGTGGGTTCTGAGCAGCATCAATATTCCGTGGCTTCCGCGCCTTAATGACGCGTCCGTGCAAAGGATCCCATTGACGATATGCGAAGATATCTCCTTCATCCAACCCTATGAAGAGCTCCAGCGTTGCGTAGCGTATGTTGGTGGCTGGCTGGTGCCGCTGCTGCACTTATGGACGTGGCAGTTGTACCGCCTCCGCGAAGTACCGACGCTCGGCGAGTGCATCACGCGGTTGGAGCGCTTGGAGTCCGCTTTGCGAATCGGCCCCCATGACAGGGTACTCGGTTGGGTTATCGATACATTCGCCGTCCACGCCTGTCTGCTGACGGAATACCAGGAAAGCACGTCCTCGCAGCCGAATATCGTGTACGTGGTCCTTTGGCATCGACGACCTCTTGTTGCTTTCCACTCATTGGACTCAGTGCTACGGCGGCGAGTGCATTCTGTTCTCCGAGGCGAGTTGAGCGACGACTTCGTGCTGGAGCAGGACTTCCCGCCCGGCCACTTCTTCATGGTCTACCGCGTCGCTGCATGGCTTCTGGATGAAGCATACCGGAGGCCACAACAACAGTAGCACGTAGAGGTTGAGGTAAATTTGACATCGGGTGGTGACCGCGCATAGTCTGTCTTCCTTCGAAGGCAATAGATCTTATCGTGAATGAAACTATTCCTCATGTCGCTTCTTTCTAGCGTCTGGGACTCTTAGTGACCATAGTGACAAAACGTTCAAGCAGCTTTCGCGAGTTTGCAAAGGACAACTGTGACATACTGCAAGGCGGGCATTATCGAGACTATGCTAAGATATCAGCTCAATTTACTGCATTTTGTTACTGACGATGCCTTCCACGACGGCCACACAATCGCCCAAAAGTTGCGCTAAAGGGTTTACTTGTCATGTAATAATACTTTTTTACGCTCATAGTATTTTAAGCCGCAGCGAAGGCTCAGTAGTTATTATGATGCTCGGATGCTCACCCGGAAAACGAGGGTTCAATCCCGCCGCGGGGGTCGCATTTCGATGGAGGTAAATTGCTAGACGCCCGTGTACTGTGCTGTGCCAGTGCATGTTAAAATCCAGGTGGTCGAAATCACCCGGAGCCATCCACTACCGTAGCCCTATGTGCTTGAGTCTCTTTGGAAAGTTAAATCCTATAAAACCATGAAACCATACCAAGTTATTATTTTTTACTGGATACATGCTTGGTGACATCATATCGCTACCTTGTTTCTGTTCGTCATGGGATTGACGTTATCTTGCGGATGCCTGAAGAACTGCTGGCTGTGATACATAACAATCAGGTTGATTCTGCAGTGTTCGCTACAGTTCGCGGAGATTATGTCTGGTGTTTAGGTTGTTCTTAGTGACAAGCAATCAGCGTCGCCTTCAGGTTCGCCCATTTAAATGTACGGAGCCGACACATATGCTATGTCTCATACATGTAATTTATGTTTTGTCAAATGTAGATACAAATAAATAAGGTGCTCTCGAAGTATTCATTAGCCTGCTGTTGTGCTTGTATAAGATATGGCTTCTCGCGCAAAGAAGCAGATAAAGTCGCCCCCAAGCATTTTCAGGTGTAGTATTTACTTATGTTCGTTGAGCAGTTTTATGTTCAATGACTTCCTTTTGTTCTTTGTAGGATAAATTGTGCCCATTGTGTCCATGAACCGAGTGCATATATCTTATTGCTTGCGTTTGTGGTTTGCATTGGTCCCATTTTTTATTCATTGCACGTTATATAAAATGTCGCTGCTGCCGAAATGGTTGACTGGCTTTGTTAAGCCGTCATACCAAGTTTTTGTCAGTGCGGCCATTAACAATGTAAAGCGTTGAAAAATAAACTTCATTTCGTAATTGTGTTCACAGCGATACACACTAAATGCAGACACATGCGTGCTACTGATGGGCATAGGTAAGATTGAAGCAGCTATTGCTACAAAAAATCAGCAGAATAATAGTGGCATGCTCGAGGGTCCTTTCTATTAGACGAAATACTCTAATAGCAACATTATAATAAAAACTCATTGAGCACCTCGGCTTATACATTGCCAAAATTCCTAATATTTTCAGTAGATATTTGCGAGGAAAAGCGTCCAAAAATATTTTCAGCGCTGTTGTATAAAAGGCGATTATTAGTGACGTTGTTTTCTCGACATTCTACTCCATCGTAAATAACTGAAGTTAAAATATCGTTTTTATACCAAAGTCCTCAACAAGGGAAAAAATAAACCTGTAGGCTCCATTAAGGCTGAACTGATGTCGCTGAAAGCATGGTATAACGTGGTATTTTCTACTTTTGCGGCACTGCGTCTCTTTGGAGAGCGTCTTGCCTCAGCTTGCGCACCTGCTTTGAAGCGCCTCAGCTTACAATGCAGTCTACGCCGATAGTACTACCTGCGTTTGCGCTCTGGTCTGTTTCTGCAGCTCTACGAGCGGGTTCACGGTTGCATAAAAAGAACGTCCGTGCTCGGTCTCTCTTGGCAGCAATGGCAGCACTCTAAGCAGGGCCTTACGCGTATCTTCAATGTTTACAGATTAGCGTACATCATTCGTGTTAAGCGGAACTTGTTGCGTTTTGCAGCTATCACCGCAGCCAATGTGACGTTGTGAAATGAAATGAAATTTATTTCAGCAGAATCGGGGTACATATACTTGGGGATTTTTGTTTTTATATCTGCTGAGGTTCACGAGGCAAAAGGCGTCCATATGGCGCCTGACGGGGCCTCGTGACCTTCACGCACGCTGTGCGGCGAACAGTGCCAGTATTTGCTGAAGGAGACCTTGTACACTAGAGAAGTCACTTGCGCAGTCTTTTTCAATTCAAAACAAAAAGAAATAAACATAAGTAATAAAAGCAAAAACAGAGCATCGACAAGAAAAAGCCAACAAGACAATCAAAACAAAAGAAAGAAATATACATTGTGTTGCTTTCTTTCCGTTGTGTTGCTTTCTTTCCTAAACGTGCCAGTTATATAGTCAATTTGCTATGTCTATAAATATAGAAAAACCTCGGCACTAACTGAGAAAAGAATTTAGGAAAGTGATTACAGTGACGGGTAAGTTGCGTTGCGGTGAATTACGCATGACAGTCTCAATGCGGAGAAATTCCCACGCAGGAAAAGCACACACTACTAGCAAATATACAAGATACATAGTAAGCCAGTGCTCATAATGAAAGAATTGCTGCCAAGAAGAGGCACTGAATGGGGACAGTATTTCTATCCAGCCTAAAAGCAACTCGTTGGGGTAGAACGCGACTTTTGTAAAATTTCGCGAATACTGACTAAAAGGGATGAGCACTGCAGCAAGACGTTAGGTTATTTGCTTAAAATTTAAACTTTTTTCAAGGAGCCTAATAAGGCACTAAGAATGTCATAACACCGTAATAGTGTACTGTGCGATGTCAGTGCACGTTAAAGAACCCCAGGTGGTCGAAATTTCCGGAGCCCTCCACTACGGCGTCTCTCATAGCCTTAGTCGCTTTGGTACGTTAAACCCGATAAACCAAACCAAACCATAACACCCTAATATCATCCAGATGTGATGCACTGAAGAAGCGACGTTCTAATCTGGTGCAACTGCTAATAGTTCTGCCACAGTATTCCCGGAATAAAAACGCTGAAATTAAGGCGGTGTTCATGATGCTACGTGTTCAAGAAGAAAAAGGCTAGCGCGAAGGTAGTTGCGCAGTTCAAAACTCGAACAAAGCATGACACTGTGTTGGTAAAAGCAAAGAAAAAGCTTGTAGCTTTAAACATTGGCTGTAGTTGTTCCAATCCTGTATTCCAAATGTACACTTGTGTCCAATACTGAAGACATTGCTGGACGTACCTCAAGCTTTAAAGATTTACTAGATGCGAAAATTTGTAGGAACGCGAAATGGGCAGATTCTCGCGAAGAAAACTGATTCATTGATAATTGTAGGTGTCCCTTGCGTAGGAATGATAGATATCATATCTTTGGTGTCAGGGTGCCTCTAAGACCCATGCCTATCTGAAAGTCGATGTCCAAAAATGACCAAGATCTGTTTGCCCTCCCAGGTAAAGCGGCAGTTGCTGAGAAAAAACAACGCTGCGTCACGCTTTTATTTTACGTGGAAATTTTGCGTGCAAAATGTATGCAAAATTTCTGCTGAATGAACTTTCGTTTACGCGATATAGATATTGCCAAAACTTCGTATAAAAGTAGCGCTAAAGAAATGCACCTCTCTCACAGCAATATAACTGAGCAAAACTGCACTAAAGAACGGGGCGATGGCTTCATGACTTTAGGGATAACACGTTCAAATGCCGCATTCTTGATTGGCTTTCGTCGCAGATTACAAAAGAAACCATTCCTGTATGCTATTTGCTTTCGGTGACTGTTGAGTACCGTCATGTATGTCGAAACCAGGCGCTCTTTTCCCTTTTCTTGTCTGCCGACTACAACTAAAACTATAAAACTGAGGCGCTCCGAAGCGGCAGGATTGTATTCTTCGATATATACCGGTCTCATAAACGCAGCGTTTTTAACTTCGTTTTCTTTGTGGATAAATCTCTGGAATGGATGAGGGAAAGCAAACGTAATCTAGCTTGTGGTAGCGTTACCATCATAGACGTTTTACCTTGTCTGCGTGTACACGCGATATCGGCTGCAGATAGCAGATCTAGATATTTACTAATATCATAAACAGGCACGGCTGCCGGCAGCTGCTGCAACTGATGTCTTAATTTTTTGCTGCCAAGAAGACTCTCATAATTTAGGAGTCATTAAGGAGTACATAAATAATCACCTGCCATATTCAAGTTTATAGCTTCATTCATCCCTTAAAAAACAAGGCATGTTTCTTGCGTTGCTATATCGGTATATGAACCATCGTTGGCAGGAATGTTAGACTGTGGTTAAGTAATACAGAAGACAGTTATAACACCTTCATTCAGTGATTTTATTGTGTTACCCGTGAAAAAGAGGTAGGCTTTTAACGAAGCTAAACAGAGTGGAGGCGCGAAAGCATTTGTTTAGCCTCTTTGAGTTACGTTTTTTTATTTTCTGGTTCGTCGGCGCGCCTGGAAACGGTGTTAGACTCCGTCTAAGCTCTGATCGAGGTTGAGTTGAACTGATCTGTTACAACTGCAGATGGAAGTTGACGAAGAAGACAATATGTAATGCAGAGCGCGAGAGCGTGTTGCAGTATAACAAAATGCGCGATTGCTGCGGTGATAGCATAGTCTCCTCGTAAAGTGGGCAGCGAACTAATCTATTCGGGCCTCCAAGTGTTCGAAACGAAATCTCGGCGAGCTTCACACAAGCCAGGTGAGCCGGTTAGACATGAAGAAGGTAGTGCTTTCGCAGTAAAATACCACTTCAAAGTTTTAAAAAGCCATGAAAAGCCCACAAAGTGTGCATAACAGAGGAATAACTTCAAATCATTATACCAAAAAAAAAAATAACTGCTTTAAAAAAGCCAAATCCTAACACGATTTGTCGGTGACGTTTTAAGACGTGTCTTAATAAACGCATGCCTGTTATATGCTTAGAAAAACAAGAATATCGGGAAAAGTTACGGAACGCAGCCCTATTAAAATTGCTGAGATTTTGCGGCAAACTGTAAATCAAATTTGATTCTTATTGGGCCTGCTTGCGGCATGGTAGATATTTTGCATAAGAAGAAACCACTGAGTGGTAGAATATCAGTATATAAATGCAATGATTACTTTAGGTCTCTGAAGATTGCAATATTGCCGCTTGGAAGTGAAGTAGTAGAAATTGGCGTCCCCTACAGTGCATGCGTGCTGTCAACGGATGCCTGCCAAATTAAAAGTTCTCTCTTGGCTTTGAGCAGTACCAAGTAACCGGACACAGCCTATCTTACTTTTTTTTAATCACAACATGTCGTATGTGTAATGAGCTAAGTCTGAAAGAAAAACTTTGCTTTCTCGAATCACTGTTCATCGCTGGCAGAGAGTATAAACGTGTATCAAATTGCCGCCCAGTACCTGTTCGGCTCATTTTCTAGCAATGCTTTGAAAGCAGCATACAGGCAAATATGATGTTTTGCGGATAAAAAAAAACAACTAAAGCTTTGCCAGCTTGGATTTAGGTAGTAGTTGTCAGAAAATGAATTTCTAAACTCAAAATAATGCTTGAACACATAGTGAGTACTCACATCTCTGACTTCCTAAATAATCACAATATTCTGTCTCCATTCCAGCATGGTTTCAGAAAGGGGTATTCAACCACAACACAGTTAACAACAGTTTTTCATTTTTTCGCTTCTGTCCTCGACAGAGGTGGACAAATAGATACTATATTTTTGGACTTCAGCAAAGCCTTTGATCGTATTCCGCATGACAAACTTATTTTCAAATTAAAGGAGCTTGAACTTCCCAGTTTCCTCATTGCCTGGATCTCCGCCTACTTAACCAACCGTTCTCAGTACGTACATATAAATGGTTCAGACTCTGGCCGTCTTCCAGTCTCTTCTGGTGTTCCGCAAGGTAGTGTTCTCGGGCCGCTCCTCTTCCTGATATTTTGCAATGATATAGTTAATGTGATCCACGATCCCGTGAAAATTCGTCTCTTCGCCGACGACTGCGTTATCTTTAATGAAATTCTGGTACCCGAAGACCAGCACGCACTTAATGTTGAACTAATTAACATTCTAGAATGTTGCCAGGAGTGGGGCATGCTCCTAAACTCAGAAAAATCTGTCTTGCTTCGCATAACCAGGAAAAAATACCCGCTTCAGTACACTTAATCTCTCCAGGACCGCAGTTTAACCGAAGTGAAGGAATATAAATATCTCGGCATTACACTAAATAACCGCCTCAGCTGGAACTCACGTATTCTTAACATCTCCTCTTCAGCCTTTCGCAAACTGTGCCTGCTCAGACACAAGCTTAAAGATGCTCCCGCTCATATTAAACTTCTCGCATACAGAACTCTTATAAGGCCTAGGCTTGAATATGCTTGCACAGTGTGGGACCCCCATACGATGTGCAATATTAATGCTCTTGAAAAAATTCAGAGACGGGCAGTGCGTTTTATTTATTCCAAATTCGGTCGCACCGATTCGGTATCTGATTTAATGGCAGAAAATGGCATTGTCACTCTCCAAGCAAGAAGAAAATTCCTCCGTCTTAAATTTTTATTTCCTTTACTTAATCACAAACTCGCACTTGATCCTAGCCCTTACGTTTGCCCTCTTACCACTAGGCAGACACGCCACTCTCACGCCCTCTCTTTAACGCCTCACTTTGCTAGGACTAACCTATACAAATTCTCCTTTTTCCCTAATACAATTGCAGATTAAAATAGTTTGCCTGCTTCTTCCCTCTAATCTTTAGGTATGTTGGAATTAAGTATTTAATAGCTATGAAATGTTGCCTCCTGTCAGTTCCTTGGTGTCGGTTTTGACTGTGTCAGTTTTGTTTTGTGTGCTTATTTTATGTGTAGCGTTTCAACTGGACTACGCCATGTGTTGATGTGTTTTGTAACTTGTGCTGTCATGCTTTTTTATTTTATATTTTTTTTAAATTTTATGTAAACATATGCCACTCCTGCTTGGGCGCTCAGCCTGCAGTATGTTCAAAATAAATAAATAAATAAATTTTAGAGTATTCTGAGCAAAAGCGTCTCACATAGTCGTTTGCTCTCATCAAGTGTTCGTTCACATCAGTCAGAAAGCAATGCTGGCAAAACTCGAGCTGTATAATTTTCCCAGAAAGGCTCTTCAAATTATGGTAACCTACTTTAGCTCCCGTGTCAAACAAGGACAAGTAAACAATGAATTATCGAATTTCACACATATCAACTCTGGCTTTCAGCTGAATTGCGTTTTAAAACACCAGCTTGTCCTTAATTATGCCGTTGACATCCAAGGATCGTGCAATATTCTGAATCTGTCATTTACGCAGATGACAGCATTCCATTCTTCGCATCTGCACTTTGGGAAAAGTTTAAATAAGACAAAAAATTTTCGCGCGTTCTTCATGAGTACCCTGAATCCAATTCACT